>NW_026938530.1:0-85868 GCF_032062105.1 Saccostrea cuccullata | reverse complement strand
CTATTTTACAACCAATCAGAGATTGGATACACAATAAACATCAACACTCGAACACGTGTTACTTATAACTTTTATAAATATATAAATATTTTAATCCCAATGTAGATTGCTTTATTACCTGTAAATAATATTTTTCTATCTTATTTCTAAGGGCAGATCACTCTAATGACATAAAATAACCCTACAAAATAGAACTCTCTAGTGTGCAGTGTTAAGAGCTTCCTTAATTAAAAACATTTATTTCAATTAACAAATAAAATCACTTCTTATTAAGACAGTAACTGTTAGAAAGAATTGATGTTTCAAAGATGCAGAAGACAATGATATCGAAGATGCTGAAAAGGACTTATGATACTCTTGCGATAGGGATGGGGTAGGAAGGAGAGGAAGCAAAAAAAAAAACGGCAGCAGAATAGGAGACCAACCGATGAATGGCCTTGAACTGACTTTGGATTTTTTGGTATCTGGTGAATTGACATTATTACCCTTTGACTTTTGAATTTAGTTTTTAATTTTTAACAAGCTAATTCAGAGAAATTGTGTCCCCCGTTTAGGGAAAAAGTAAACCATGCGCAGTTCGTGGAGGGGGGGGGGGCGTCGGATCCCCCTGACTTAAGTTGTAAATAATTAAATTTGTAGAATTATGAAATGTATACATGTATACTGAAGCAAATAAAATACATGTATGTCAATATGCATATTAAGATTTGATCGCTTATTCTTTATTATGTGTATAGAAGATTCTTTTTATATGGAATATTTATCACACTGTAATAATGATTTTATAACCTCATAAATTTTTCATTTCACATGCTGAATACTATCATTTAGTAAAAAAAAAGTATTAAAAAAAAGAAAGAAAGGATCGACCGAGATTCGATCCCGGGACCTCTCACATTTGAAGCGAGAGACATGACCACTGGACCACGGAATCGCTTTATCCGATGTGAAGTATATGCAGAACTGAAATCACATACATGTATATATATTCATCTTTTCATGTTCGGTATTCTCAAAGTTTTACACAATCCATGGTGTTTGATTTATTTAGCCTTTATTAAACAGTTCTAATAGATGTAATAAGAACATAAAGTCCGCCGAGAACCTGTTTTATACGCAATAACTCTCCTCATGTCCCTGCGCTAAAAATAGCGACATGTAATACTATAAATACTTATAAAACAAACGGGGCGGGGCACTTTGAGCGGGGCGAGAGACGTTTAAGGGTGTTTTGGTATAAAATTACATGCATGACCTCAAATAGGGGTCTTCATTGGGCCACAGGGAGTTGTTATATAAAATTTCATTGCAATAGCTCAAATGGTTCTAGAGATATCGTGTGGAAACGATAGTGTTTTAACAGACATAATTTGCTTATTTATGACCTTTGACCATTTGACCTCAAAATCAATAGGGGTCTTCTGTAGTCCATAGGGAGTTGCTATGCTAAATTTCATTGCAAAAGCTCAAAGGGTTCTCGAGATATCGTGTGGAAACGAAAGCGTTACAGACAGACAGAAAGACGGACGGACGGACAGACGGACGGACGAACAAACCCAATTTAATATCCCCCACTTTTCAAGCGGGGGACAATTAGTGTTTTTAATTCATTTAATTAGTAAACCGTATCAATTTTTCTTGTTTTTGTTTTTTCCCCACTTATTTGGAAATTAAAAATTGAGTCATTGGTTGAGAACACTGGGTCAACGTAAAACGAACTCTGGGCCAACATAAAAAGACGCTGAGCAAATGTGAAAATAACACCGGGCCAACATCAGAGGTATAATGGGCCGATGTAAGAGAAACGCTGGGCCAATGTAAAAGAAACACTAGGCCAACGTAAAAGACACATTGGGCCAATGTAAAAGACGAATTGGGCCAACATAAGTCCAATATTTGTAGTTTAGTACATAGGCCCAACAAATATCCAAGGTTGGGCTAACCTCCATGCAATCGGCGTCCAATGTTGGGCCAACGTAAAGCCAAATACGTTGGCCCAACAAGGGCCCACTTTGCACTAAAACATTGAACCAACATCGGTATGCAACGTTGGGCCAACAAATGAATATTGTTGGCATAACATTGGGCCAACATATTGATACTGACTGGGCATTGTTGTCGGCCCTACTCTTGGAAGGGGGTTTACCACTAACCCTCAACCCCGTAGCTCAGGCTAGGATCCCGTCAACAGAAAAAAAAACCTAGAAGCAGTGAGGTATCCATAATACTCAACCATCGTTGGCTCCCATAGTGGGATTGGCCCTGTCTGTCTGACTAGGTATCCATCAGAGAGATAAACTCGTACTTAAACACCCCCAATACCATCGTTCACTTGGCAGTGTTCCTATCCTTCCTCACTTGAGAAGAGTTGTACCATGGATGGCTCATTAAGACCCCACTGATTCCTCAAATAATGGAATAGAATACCATATCCAAATGTTCGCTTAAAATGCCGACAAGCAAGCATACAGGCGTTAGGATGGTATGTACAGCAGATGGGTTATGTCCGTGAAAACGGCCTTTGTCCCCGTCGCTATTGACTTAACAGTCCATAAACATCCGAATCATGTTTATCGTACCCTTCAGTGCGACCTGGCATAGGTGACTTCGGAAACCCTTATCTGATGCTGAATCTTCCAAGGAGGGAAGTGTTTTGGCGGCACCAACCACCCCGAGTCCCAACCGCAAGGCCGAGCACCTTTACATTGTCTACACTAAATTTATCTCTGATCTATCTCCTCAAGGGGGTGTATTTACATACCTTATTGAGATTGGCCTCCTGTAAAGAAGGACAATTCTCGTACACCACAGTAGGGTCAGGACCAATGCGGTATCCCCCTGATCAGGCTTCCAAAGCCTCCACTCAAGAGTCATTTATCAAATTTAACTATATCTAGAGTGATTAAGTGGTTTTTCAGGGCATGTTGATCAAAGAATTTGTTCTATAATGGGAAAACTTCTTCAAAAATGTTTTAAACTTGTGTCTTCGAATGTTTTTTTTAATTAAAATTGAAATTTGAGATGCGTGCATGCACAAATAAGAAAATCACTGGATGAAGGCGAGGATATGAAAGCTTTTATACAAAAGGGTTCACACAAAATTAAGCAGAAGGGAGAAATTAAATTTTTACCCGCTTTATAATTTGGCAGTTAAAATTTTGCTGGAATATTCAAATTGAAATTAATGAAAAAGGTTCAATTATTTGGCACAAATATTGTGTCGGATGGGGCCGACATACATGTACTGTACACTATCGGTAGAAAAATACATAATGATTAAATGTAAACACAGACAAACACTTTATCGATGAATATTAAGTGTTAAATCTATATTAATATTTTTTTCAGTGTATGACAATCAATATTAGTATGTTAAGTAAGTGAGATATGTGGTGTCATTGTCCCAAGACAGAAAAGAATGTACCATAACCCCCCCTCCCCCCCGAAGACCCCTTTGTTTAAATTGTTTGAAAAATAAAAATGAAGTATTAATGCGAATGGGCCCTCTCAAATTCATCGTTTTATTTATTAACCAGAAGTCTTCGTCGAGACTGAAGCTCTACTGGTTTGTACTTAATGCAAAGGAAGATAAAGTTCTTAAGCAGCTGGGAATTGAAACTTTACCACAGCAATAAAAAGAATAATGATCCTTGATTAAGCCTCTTTATTTTTCTAGTGTAGTCTACTCGCATGCCTCATTATATTATAATCATGCAGAATTAAACTTTATTTTGAGTGGCATTTTGAGAGTTTTAACAGAAATTCCTATTTTTAGTTACCACGGCGGCAAGACTGTTCATTGAAATCAAAAACCGATAAATAGAATTGTGTATCTTAGTGTAGTCTACTTGTGTGCCAAGTTATATTGAAATCAGAATAAAATTGTTGGAGGAATAGCATTTTAAAAGAATTTCACAGAAATTTCTATTTTTAGTAACAACGTCAAAATTCCCTATTCTAAGGGCCCCAGCCCCAAGTACTGAAAAAAAAACTCTGAAACTGGATAAAAGTTGTCTGTTTATCTACAGGAAAATAAATGTAGGTATGATGAATTCGAATAACTTCAAATACAACCCAATTCTTGTGCACAGCAAAAGATAAATTTTCTTTCTACCTAGCGATTTATATTCCCGATATGTCAATACAAAGTATATAAACCATTAGTCTGTCCAGCCACCCGCGTGGCGCCACAGTGGTTAGAGCACCTGCTCTAGATTCGCAAAGTAAGGAGTCAATTCTTACGTTGCGGGTTTGAATCACATTGTGTGGTGTAGAGAACGGTCCTTCGGGTGAGACCGTATAAGCCGAGGTCCTGTGTCGCAGTAAGTGCTGGCAGGAAAACGATCTCTCCCTGCTCAATGGCCCCAAGTGCCGAGTATTGGACAAAATTTGCAGCTATGTGGTGGCGTCTCCATATTAGTGGGAAATTCACGAGAGGGACCTTAAACAATATACAATCAATCAATGAATTAGTCTTTGAGTATTAGTATTTAATTAAGAAAAAACACATAATGTTGATTGTATACTGTTTAACGTCCCTCTCCAGAATATGGAGACGTCACCATTGCCGGTGAAGAGCTGCAAATTTTGGCTTATGCTCGGCACTCAGGGCCTTTGAGCAGGGAGGGATCTTTTTATCGTGCCACACTTGCTGTGACACAATAAAAAATGCTTAAGAATTAAAGAACGAAATTGTTCCTTTTTTAACTACAACAATGATATTGTCTTCAGAATAATCACTTGTTGGTAATAATTGTTCAAGGTACCGTAAGACAAAGAGGAATAAATACTCTGTCTCAACAAAATTTGCCACCCCCTTGGCCCACCCCCTCCGAATCAAATAGTCATTCCCTAATTTCACATTATAAAAGTGTGGAAATTCTGATACCTTCATTTTTTCAGAAAATTTTGGCACTTCAATTTTTTTTTTAGCTTCTTCTCCACTGAACCAACTTCAACCAAATTAGGTATACAGCATCTATGGGTGAAGGGAAACACAAATCGTGAATCTTATAGTCCCCGTCCCCCTGGTGCCTGGTGCCAAAACCACTAAAATTAATGAAATCTTAAAAAATCTTCTTCTTGAATTCCTACACATCAAGCAGTCTAACTGTTAACATGATTGTAATCAGCATTGAGTCTTCTACCAAAACTGTGAAATTCATGGCCCCAGGGTCAGGGGTTCTAGGGCTAGGGCGGGGCTATATAGATTATATATTGAAAATGTATTATTTCTTTTAAAAAAATTTCTTCTCTACTGCTGGGTATTAAACAAATTAAGTACCTAGTTATGAAGAGGAAGAATGTCCCTTTCAAAATTGTGAATTTCCTGGCCCCAGGGTCAGGGACTCTGGTGTAAGGGCGGGTCTCTATTGATTATATAGTGAAAATGCATTAAATCTTTGAAAATCTTCGTCTCTGCTCTGGGGCATTAACTAAACTTAGTAAATAGTTATGATGCACAAGAGTGCCTCTTTCAAATTGTGAATTTTATGGCCCCAGGGTCAGGGGTCCTGGTGTTAGGGCGGGGCTCTATTGATCATATTGTGAAAATACATTAAATCTTTGAAAATCTTCTCCTCTGCTCTGGAGTATTAAATAAAATAACTTAGTACATAGTTATGATAAAGAAGAGTGACTCTTTCAAATTGTGAATTTAATGGAACCAGGGTCAGCGGTTATTGGGTTAGGGCGGGGCTCTATTAATTATATAGTGAAAATGCATTAATCTTTTGAAAATCTTCTTCTCTTCTCCTGGGTATTTAATAAACTAGGTACAAAGTTATGATGAGCAAGAGTGCCTCTTCCAAATTTGTGATTGATGGATTGATTTATATTGTTGAACGCCGAGGCGGCAATATTTCAGCCATATTTCGGCGGACAAGTTTGTTTATTGACGGGTTTTGTGAAAGTTTTTGGTTTCTCTGGCAGCCCCCAATGAGCCTACTCTTTTCCAAATTTGTGAATTACTACCTTGTGTAAATCAACAATTAGGTCTACATCATATTCAAACAAAACTTTACTCTGTCCCTATGAAACTTTTAAATATCTTTTTGAAAAGGCCAAGGCACATCCAAAGAACAAAAGTCAGAAAGTACCATATATGGCCTATGAATTTCTTAAAAAATAAATCATCATTTTCATTAAAACTATTTGTGGTTTCCCTATCTACTCAACTTCGTCAATGCAGGGATGGGTAGTTTTAGTCAAACCGGATGTTGGTTTTTGCATCATAACGGCCAAAACCTATAAAGGTTTTGAGTTTTCCGGAATTTTTCACTGATTTTGCAGATTCATTTTAAAATTTTGGGTGGGGCGCATTCCTCTCGGATTAATTAAGTGTAAAATCAAACATTGGTATCTTAAGCATATTTCTGAACAAGATTTTTTCTTTTTCTCCGAGAGGAATGCACCCAATGTTTAAATTTAATATTTATGAATGTCGTTTGGTCAGCTGTTGCATGCAGAAAGCATGGTTATCTTATATAATTTCTTGTTATGAAAAACATCACGTTGCAAGAATTTAATTTATCATAGGAAAAGTTACTGTAAATTATATAAACACAATCATGAATCGTTTTTAGCATTAATACATTATTTATACGTGGTAAATATAGTACGCTAAACAGGTTTTTAATAGCCCAGTATTTGAATAAAAAACATTAGAAAAATTGGAGAAATGTATTGGTGTTATTTATAAAATTCTATGCTTTCCACATCTGCATGTCTGTTCTGGATCACTGTTTAACAGAAGCCCTCCACAGTGGCCAGGTTATAACCCTAATACTTCGTTTCCGGGATATATGCGCTAAGTAAATGTGTCATGTGACTTTCATCACCACGTGACAAAAATCTAGGCACCATTTGGACAAAATGGCGGCAGAACAGATTCGTTTAAAATCCGTTCCCCAGCTCCGGGATTTTTTGAAAGAAAGAGGCATTCAAACATTGATTTATCGAAAACAACAACTAATTAGATTGGCAGAAGCTGCGACCGAAATTAAAATTGAGCCGGAAGAATGTGCCATTGAAAATAAAAGCTATCACGACCAGCAAAGGAGAACGGTGGAGGTCCGTACCGATGAAAATATTACGACTTTTATTTTACCTGATATCAGTGGACTTTCTGATTGGAAGGCCGATTTACAAAATTTGCCAAAAATCGAAATGGGTGATATTAGGGTGTATTTAATGACTTATTGTGACTGGAATGCAAACAGAGTGAAGTACAAGGATGATAACTCATCCAAACCAACCACATAGACAAAGTTTTGATGGCCTCTATTACATGGATACAGTACATATATATATGTTAAAAGTACCTGTGTGCCAGAGACAAGGCAATCAGAAAAACCTTATCAAACATAACTCCTTGTACCAGTGCACTGCGTTTTGATGTTAAGGGTTTGCTATTGTGTGCAACCAAGTGAGACTCACTGAAAATAAAAACCTTAATATCTTTAAAAATAAGACTTGCCAACACTTGAAAACTGGTCCATTTCATCTTTATAATGAAAACCATCTTTGGGTATATGGAGCTACATTGACACTTGAAGTAGCTTGCAGCTATGAAGTGCACAATACACCTTCAGGATTGCGCAGCCACAGGTTTTAGCAGTGCATTAAAAAATCCAAAAAAATATGAAATAGTTAAATAAACAAAGTGGCTACAACTATTTGTGAAGAACCATTCTTTTACATGAAAACTGACTGCAACAGGTACAATTCAAATGCATACTTGTCAGTTCAACAAGAAAAATGTTAGCCATGAAAGTAGTGCCAACCACATGGCAATGTGTTAAAAATAGAATTAAAGAGACTCACTGTTGTTCTGTAAATAGCTCTTTATATGAAAACCCAAATTTATCTAAAGGATTACTCTATGGTGAATACAAGACAGGGAAAATAATGTTAGACGATTAATTTTCTCCTTAAAAATATGCTAAATAAGAGATTAAAAATCCGTAGGGTAATGTAAGTGTGCAATTTAAATGACACTTGGTCCACAATGTTTACTTGAGTCATATTTGTGTTTTTCAGATTTTGCTCGTTAAAACACTTTTCACTACACATTCCCATGCAAGACTTTGATACCCTGCTTTAGGGTTTAATTTTCATGGATGACAGATGAACAGAGTTAACAGACATCAGAGACCCTTTGATAGAAAAGCTCCATAGACCCTTTTGCTAAGATGACTTAAGATATTAAAATGTCTTTAAGGTATAATTTGAAAAATAAACTTCAATCTTAACAATATAACTGCAGTATGAGGATATCTGGGACCTGTGTTCTAAGCACTGGTTTCAAAAGACTGAATTAAAGACATTTTGTGCATTTGTTTCACTGAACAAGAACACATATAAATTAGGTAAAAAACTTATTTACAATATCCTTTACCAAGATCCCAAAATGTTCTTCATTGAAAACTTGTGGAAAGTTCATACTACAGTATATGTATTTTTTGTTTATTGTCATCATATAATCTTTTTCAGTATGTTCGGAATTTTCAACACATGTGTATATACTACCATGAAATCAGATATAACTTTCAAGTCACATTGTAATAAACTAAATCAGAGTCTTCATATGTTGCTGATATTTTCTCAAACACTGTTTTCCGAAAGATTGAGACAAACCAACATGGACAAAGCCTCTGTCATTAGAGCCATTTCCTCTTTTAATTTGAAATCTGTAAAATAATATAACATAACATTAAAAAAACCAGTACAGTATCACTATCAAAGAAGAAAATTGAATTGAATGATAACTCTTTACATCGTGACAGTTATGACTAAGAAAAAAAATAAAAAAAGATAGACAAGTAAATTTCAGGGCCAAAGATTACACATCCCTCAGCAATTATGGTAACATTGTAAATATTGGCCAAAACTGTTTGTTGCATTGAATATACATGTGTTTCTCATTTTAATTTACAATTGTGTAGATCTCAGTAGTTTAATCCATATACTAGAGATAAATGATTATAATTTTATACAAAGAGGTCAACCATAAATAAGATCAAGGTAAACTCAACTGGTGGTCATGTCATCCTCCTTTGGGAAGTAAATGATCGAGACAAGCATATAAGATCATGTGCTTAAATGAGGCAAACACGTTTCAGTACAAAATCTTAAGGTTAAACGACAAGGTCAGGATTTGATTGCAGAATTTTAAAAACCTGATATAATGACCTGTGTTAATAAGCTACAAGATGATGATGATTAGAAACAGTCCCTCTTAAAAGAAATTGAAGACTTTTATTACTTAAAAATAACCTCTGATGTGACCTTTATGTCTTCATACAGACTGTTTACCTAACATGTGTTAGGGGGTTCAGGTAAAAATTTTCGGTGAAATATTTTCAATTAAATATATTCTAGCACAAACATGGAGACATTAAGAAATATAAAAAACTTTACTTGGTGAAAAAATTCCAAGTAGAACAGAAGTTATGAAATAATCAATGATGTGAGTACTGCTATTTTATGTAAGGAAATTTCTATACATACGAGTATTAAATGATGGCACATAAAAGGAAAAAATCCGTTAAATCTAGGTATTTTTTAAAGAATAGAGTCTAATTTTATCTAGAAGTAGGGCAAACTATATATTTTCGGAATGGTCTATGCAAGCCCTAATTTTCTGTTTCCATGTCAGCTAAAAAATATCCAAGATGGCGGCAAAATATCCAATATGGCCGCCAATAGTAAAAATGACCGATACATTCTTATTGAAAACATATTTTCAAAATCAGGTGAGTTAAGAATAAATAATGAAATTTTATGAATTATTTTCAATTTAATACTTTTAAAAGATTTATTCAAATAAGGATCGTAGTAAAATATGGTCACTAAAAGTTAGCAAAGAAGAAAATGAAAATGGCAAAAAAAAAAAGGAAAAAAGAATTTACTACAATTAATTCACAACTTTATTTTTAAATTTACATAGATCTTTAAATACATATCAAATTTTCGGTTTCAATCAATAATTGTATATTTTATCCATGCTTCCTGGACAAGTTGAATGTTAAGTTTCTCTCAGACTTCTGCTACTACTGGCCGTGGGCGGGTACCATAATCATGATATGGAATGATTCTATAGAAATTTCCTGAAGTCTAACTGTATATACACACTGAAAAAATTAACCACAAAGTATCATGTGCACAAACAAAATTATTAATATTTTATAGTTATAAGTAAAACAATAAATATATATTTTCTTTTATCACATTTGAACTTCGGGCTATTCATTTATTATACAGACAGTATTTCAGAATTCAGAGGAAATCCAGGCTGCAGAATCAAATTTGTACATTTATATCAGGGATCGTTAACTAGCATATATAGGCCCCTGTATATTGGTGTCTCATTATATCGCAGTACTTAAAAACTTTAGCATAAAAAGTGTAATTCCAATTTTTTACTTAAACTTTCATCAAATGATATTCATAAACTAAACTATGGCCTATCTTTTTAGCATCAAATTGTTTCCCAAGCTTGCATCGTTTAAATTGTAGTCTATTTTTAAAACAGGAAGTCTTAATTACCTCCTAAATTGGAGAGTCTCATAGTATCGCGGTATGAGGAAACATGCCACCTTGTTGTTGACATGGACATCAATTCTTATTTTTAATTTTACGATGTAATTCTACATAAAAAAAGAACAATCATACAAACTGAAGACTTTCAAAACATGAACTTTATTATGCATTTTACTAGATTATAAATTCAGTGATCTAAATATAATAAAAACGGGAATGAAAATCTGGAAAATTACGTTTTATTTGAATAAAAACTTTTCTGACGCATGTTCCATTCTTTGTAATCATCACAAAAATTTACATTCAGACGACAGACAGATAGATTTATCCACAAAAATTATATTAGCTGTGTATATGATTTTTTGGAATATACCGCGATACAATGGAACCCGCGATATAATGAGAATCGAGTATATATGTTATGCAGCAGGAAATGACCATGGTTTTCGAATTCATAGACTTTATTCCAATAAGTCTAAAATTATTTAATCTCATATTTTCTATTTCACTTGTGGTTTTACGATACAAAAGTGTGCATGAATTTAAAGGTACTGAAACTGTTCAAAAGCTGCGTCGGGTTGACGTCTTTTGAATGAAATCCGGGTGAATTATTTTCTGAAATGATTACAGAACTACAATTTTCTGACAGGAAATTTTCTCAGCTTTCTAATTGTGTATGTTGCATAAAAATATTTTGATTACTTACCGTAGTAAAATTGACCTCTTTCCTTTGAAACGGAAATACATAAACTTCTGCACATTGCATCAAGATGCAACAATAACAATGTTAATCTTCAAAATTTAAGCTTTCCTGTGATATGTCAATGTCGTTAATTCCTTAAAAATCGCCTCCCGGAAAGCCAATCAAAATGACGCTATCAACGTCGCGGAGACAAAATTACAGTGCCATGCATCAAAAGGGAAACCCCGTATCCAATTTTAGCACAACTTCGACCCGGTTAATTTTCAACACAGACTTATTAGAATGACATAACACACACATCATACGAAAGTTCAAACAAAGAAGAAAAAAATCATTATATTTAATATCTAGATAAATATGAATAATAATGCAAAAAAGACGTTTATAAACACCGATAAATTGCGTGTAAATAGCACAATTACACAGGTAAGTCGGGTTACCTGAACCCCCTACATGTGTTGTTTACTGTTAAGGTCAATGCATTATACATGTACATTGAATTATTTTATAACTTGATGTTATAGGCCTACATAAGACTTGATTATTACTTTATATGCCCAAGCAGCCATGGGTACAGTACAAGAAACTAATTTTGTTTCATAAATCAGCATCTGCATCAGTGAATATAGCATCAGTTTTGATTCAGCAACCAGCTAGCATCAAGATATTAAGCATTTTCAAAAACAGCTAGCTGCTAATCATTGCAAATATGATGGACACAACATTATATATACAACATTCATTTAAACAACATCTTTCTTTTCATCCAACTGCATATACATTTCTCATCATAAAAATTATACATTCTTTCATTCTGTAGACATAGAAGAACATCTGAATTCAGCTCACTATGATATAACAATTATACTGTGTTAAACGCTTATATTAGATTTACAGAATCATTTCATTGTGATATAAAACTCATCTCATACCTTATTTTAGAACACCTACAAGGGAGGTTCTTGGGAGGGCTCCATCACAGGCATCACATGAAGTACAGGAATTGGTAGTCCAGAGAAAATATCTGAGCAATGTTCTTTTTAGTGAAACAAAGCATTCTGTAAACATGGTAAACAGAGTAACAATAAATTTTATAAAAAAAAATTCAAAGGAAATTCTTTCGATTTAGTCTAGCTATTAAATTATCTTAATACCGTATAATGGGTAATTTTTACTCTGTAAATTTTTACGAATTTTGGTGAAAAAAGGGTGATTTAAATTATTACGCGTTAATTTTTTTACGAATTGAACATGTCCGTAAAAATTAAAATCATCAGATGTAAAATTCCAGATCACTGATTGTTAGCACTTTGAATGCATTTACGCACAAATAATGTGTCCGAAAACCCGATGAGAGAGAGGGAGAGAGAGAGAGAGATTAAATTATAATGATATAAACAATGCAACAAATTACATGTATTAAAAAAAATTATCATTTACTTCTTTATACACAAACCATGTACCCTTCTATAAAACACATAGCTACATGTGGCACACCGCGTGTTCGTCTGGATTTACCGAAAAACAAGAGAGACAACTCAAACTATCATAATATTGAATTGAAAGTATACAAGTACAGTGTATTAAAAAGTCGAAGTTTTATTCAAAGCACATGAAAAAATGGGTATAATTGGAAGACCTATGATTATTAAGTCATTATCAGAATTAATGCGTCTCGTAAAAATACTTTTAAAAAAAGTAACCAGGTAGATCTTACTGATTAATTTAATGGACGATATTTGTAATTTTTACAAGTTAATGGATATTCATCTATTATCACAATGGATGATTGACTTAAATGTGTTCAAAATACCAACAGTACACTAATTACTAGGATATAGCCTCTAGGGAGTGAGCTCAATGACAATTAGCATTACTTTTACTCATACAATGTTGAAAATTTACACGAGCCGTTTTATAATTTGTGTGAAAGTTTACGCGTTTAATTTTTACTTATTTATAAAACTCATAAAAATTAGCAGCACGTAAAAAATACCCGTTATACACATACTTTCATTATTATTTTTCAATATGAAAATATATTTGTTCAATTTTGCTGCTTCTTTCATTTGAGGGATAATTTATATATCATTAATATAAATGACTTTTCCCCAATGACATCTTCAAATACTAGCTGCACTAATCTGCAAATCAGACTGAGTATGGTCCAAATGACTTGTATATTTATACTTATGTAGTACAATATTGTGTGAATATCATTATATAAAGAATTATACATCTAATACTTGCACCATGTGCATCTATTTTCACAAAAAATAAAACAAAAAAGAAATAATATTTGAATATCAAAATTTTGATTTACAAATAACACAACTGATTTACCATATATGTTTAATACGTAGAGCTGTTTCACGTAGCCGTCATTGGACATTTAACTTTGAGTGACTGACGCTCAATGAAGGATGATCCGATCTTACACAACTATAAATGGCTCATTAATGAAACCAATTGAACTCTGCTCAAAAAATTTGAAAACCTGTTTTTAACTTCAAGATATTTTGAAATAATGACGAACACTTTTGGTATTTTGAAACAAAGTACATTTATTAGTTCCCCGCTAGCTACAGGTGACCTAATCGTGGTCTGCAAGAACCACGTGGACATTTTCGGATCCTCCATATAATGTTTAAAATTGATGTGCACCAGATCACAGGTTTTTCATACTCAAAATGTAATTACTGACACTAGGAGTTTTGTAAGATATCTGATATAAGGCTTATATTTCACAATAAACACAAACATTCGACTTACCAACTCCTACTTTCACTTTAGCTGAATATCGCATGACAGACATCAGAATTAAACTGCGCATAGCGAATATAGTTCTTAATTTTCGTGCAATATTGTTTAAAATTATTTGACATCACACTCCACCTGTAGGATTAATATACTTAATATTTAACCAAAAGTATTTTATAGCCTTACCTTGTAAAGGAATAACAGGCGTTAACTTCAATAGAAACTGCTAAAACTGGGAGCGTATTAATTTATCAGGTCCATTGTAAAATCCAAGAAGGAGCATTCTATGATGCGGAGTAAACATCTGTAACTTTTATTAACAACAATATTAAATATGTCGATCGATACTTTAAACACATGGACATGTTTTAATAGATACCTGCTTATAATTTTTTTGTGTAATGGGGGCCCTAGAGACAACAGATTATAAAAATATTCAATAGTTTTCAATACCGGAATCATGGGCATGATGGGAATGGCAACTCACCAATTTCGCATGGCAGGCATGCCTAGGTGGTGAAAAATATTACAATTATAGAAAAAATACGCATATAATTACTAGGAACAAAACAAATAGTTGCACCAATGACGTTCAACTATCTGTACATATACAATAAAGAATCAGGGGCAGTAAGCATATATGAGCTGCCCAATATTTTTAAAAAAATTTTATACCAGTGTTATCATTAAGTTGGTTTATTTTTCATATTACGAGATGTCAAGTTTGATGTAAATAGCAATAAAATTTTCAATATTTGATTTGTAGTTGAGTTATCACGATGTGAAGTTGTGAGATTTTTCCGGAATTGAGAAATTTCCATCAAATTCTCACATTCAAAACAAGATTTAGATTTGGCCGCACGCAAACAACACGATAAAAATTTAATAGATTGTTTGAAATGGCACAATAAATTATTTCCCAAAGTATCATTCTGTTGTTTGCATGCGGCCACCATGAAAAATATATAAAACGATGTTTTTCTAGGCGCGATTTTGATCGCTTCCGGTTTCGGTTTTTATATTCAAATGACAGCAGCAGACGTAAACAAAAGCTGGATGTCGGACTCAGTCAAAAGGGACAATGTCACGAATGTGACAGTAGATTTATTTAACCATTAAGCAGGTAAGGATGAATTGAAAATCAGAGTAATTTTCATTTTGCATGCTCTATTTACATGCATCGCTCAAAATTAAATCCCCTCCCAAACATTATTGATAAAAGATTTGACATGACAGACTCCGCTAACTCCATGAGCTCTGGGGGGCGATAATCATGTCAAACAGTTGTTTCTAAAATATATTAAACAGGAACACAGCTATCTTCTTTGAGAAAAAAAATAGATTATAAAGAGTTGACTTAATCATCGATTCTCTTTGATTTAGGCCTAATGTTCATGATTCATGAGCCCTCGATCGGCCGGTTGATCTGCTTGACTAGCCACTGTTAGCCACGTTTTATCAGTTGTGAAAATCTTTACATATACGGAAAATGTACACGTATAAGTGCATATAGTATGTATAGCATCCATATAACTTGCCATTTTGTCATCCTATATTCTGGTTAAATGTACGCACAAGCTGTAGGGGCATGTAGTGTGCCGAGAATTTGATCAAGTGATGGTCAGCTGAAGTGATACTTAGATAATTTGGCAAGAACGTTTTTATATATCACTTTTAATCGATTTGGCATTAAAATATAAGTAAACTTCCTTTCTATGTTGGTGTTTTTTTAAAATGCCAACATATTTTTCTGTCTAAGTACAAAATACAACCGAGTTTAGAGCGTTTACAATTCAAGGGACCTTACTCTGGTACCTGTGCAAATGTATGGTGTGCCATAACAGTCAAAAATATTTTTTAAAAATGGTACGAGGTTTTTTTTTTTTTTGGTTTGCTTGTTTGGTTTTCTTTTCCTTTCTTTTTTTTTTATTAAAACGAAATTTAAAAAGTTAAGTTTCTTTAAAACTAGCTAATATCACTAAATCTAATTGATGTTCTTTGCAGAATGAATAATATAAATTCTTTCTATTTTTCTTGTGGGGACAATGTATTTTTTAAAACCAATTAATTAAAATATTATTAATGTAAAATTAACCTTTTGTTAGTAATAAAAAAAAATAACTAGATTACCTTGGAATATTATAAAGTAATTTAAATCACCATTTAAATAAAAAAAAAATGTTTGTCTTTACAAGATTCATCTAGGTGTTTTGTTTTAATTTAGATTACCCAATAATGCCTTTGCCTCTGAGTTTTATTCATTAAACTCAAATAGGTTAATCAATAATACTGCTATTTAAATTGATTTCATGAATGAATTAATTATATATTTAACATACCTGGTAACATTAACCTGTATTTATTAGTTAACTATATATTATTAGTATACTATATATGCACTGTATAAGTAAACCCCCCTCCTTCCATAATTAAGGACAAAATGTGCATACATAATATATACACAGGTACTTGTGGACAGGAACCCCCCCCCCACCCCCGATTTTCAACCCTGGGGCTTATTTGACATTTTTTTCACAATTTATATTTAGTACACTTCTTTAACATGTTTGCAATAGGAACAAATCGTCATTACCCCAAAATAATCGCTCTGCAATAAAAAAAAAATACCCCACTATACATTATCAGAGAGATCTTATAATGGGGGGGGGGGGGTCCTGTCCACAAGTACCTGTGAATATATATAGTAATTTTATTTTGATATTTATATTTGAATTGTAGAATGCCTGGAGATGGCCCAAAGCAACATCCTTGTATATCTTGTGGGAAAAGAACCAAAGCTGATCAAAGACGTTTCATTAAGCCTGGATCTTCTGAATCGTACAAACTATACCTTCAACATTTGGGACTTTCTGTTAATTGTGAAAACTATGTATATGTTACATGCCTGAACTGTCATACGAAATTCTACAAGTCCATAAAGAAAACTTCAAAAGAAACAGAGGAAGATTATGAACCACCAGCAAAGTCTCTGAAATCAGATGTCAAAAGTCCGAACATTATTCCATTGCCCATAGTTTCTTCAGGAAAAAGTCACTCATCCTGTGTCATTTGTAAGAAGAGGACATCAAGGCTCCTCACCCTGTCTGCAGAGAGACGGCATCATATATTCATTTTATCAGGACACCTTCTGCTGTCGGGTGCACGGTGCTGCCGGTCCCACTAAGCACCAGACTTTTCTCTGAAAGATGATGCTATCAGATGTCTAGAGAACCCATCTTCTGGTTCCAGGTCTGTACATGACACCACCTACTTCAACAAAACAGACATTTTTTCTTTGATTTCGACAATAAGAGCAGCAGCAATTAGAAATAAGAAAAACAGATTAGACTTTGACAGCAGCGATGGCCTTTCTGACGCAGATTCTGTGAATTTAACAGGAATTTCCAGAGCAGATTTTGACGATGTGGTGTCGCATGTGCAGTCGATTAGAGCTACGATGAATCGCAGCATCAGAGCTTGTATTGCTCTTCTACTGGTGAAACTAAGGACTGGTCTTTCCCATCGAATGCTATCAACACTCTTCAACATTGAAAAATGTGGTGTCAGAGGGGCAATAACAACAGCCAGGAGAGAACTTTCTGAGACTTTTACTCCTAAATATGTGGGATTTGACCATATCTCAAGGGAAGAGATTATCCAGGATCACACGACGCCACTTGCGAAGGAGCTGTTTGGCAGTGATCTACACAATCCAGCTATTTTAGTCGTGGATGGAACCTACGTTTTTATCCAAAAAAGTAGTAACTTCAGGTTCCAGCGCAGGTCGTACAGCCAGCACAAAAACCGACCTCTAGTCAAGCCGATGGTTATAGTGTCTACGACCGGCTACATAATATCAGTCCTTGGACCATATTTTGCAGACCAGAAAAACAACGATGCGAGCATCCTGAAGCACAACATTCAGTCCAACATGGAGAACATCAAAGATTGGCTGCATCAGGAGGATGTCCTCGTAGTGGACCGTGGCTTCAGAGACTCAATCAATTTCCTTGACAGCTTGGGAATCAGATGCCAGATGCCCGCCTTTCTTCCAAAGGGCCAGAAACAACACACAACAGATGAGGTATAAAAATGCACACACACATTCAATTTAAAACTCTTTTTTAATCAAAATTGAAAGAAAAAAAAAGCTTATAATTATTTATATTTCAATCTTATACACTGTTATAGTATATTAATAATAAAAGTCAGTAATAATTGACATGCTCACAATGTAAACACTTAATTAAGAGTAATTATATTTTTTGTACCCAAGTTTACAATGTATATATATTTTTTCATGTTTTGCAGGCGAATACATCGAGACTGGTCACCAAAATCCGTTGGATTGTTGAGTCGGTAAATGGACGACTGAAACAGTGGAAGTTTTTGCAAAATGTTGTCCCGAATACCCAGATACCCTTCATCAGGGATTATGTGTGCTTGGTTGCAGCTCTCTGTAATAAGTACAGACAACCCTTAAATGCTGGAAACCCAGAAAATAATGTGATTTTAGCCGCTAAAATGAAGGTAAGGACATGCAGTATTTGTTTCATTCCTTTTTTGTGAATTTATTAATGTATACAAATTGTAATTATTAATTTAAAATCTCTATTAAATTATAAGAAATATTGTGTCAAGTAATTTTTATTGTATTCATTTTAACTTTCCATTATTTTACTCTGTGGAAAAATTCATTGTTCATGTATTTTTATGTTCATGTGTTTAAGCTATGCCAGTATAAACTACTGTACATATGTCTTATATTGAATTTTTCATTACACTTGTGTCCAAAGTAATATTGAATTTTTCATTACACTCGTGTCCAAAGTTCAAAAACGTTTTTTTTTGTTTTGTTTATTAATTTATGCATGTATTAATAGTTCATATGAGATAAAATTGGAATCTGAAGTAAAAAAAAAATTCTCTTATATAGTACTTAGCCTCTCAGACGAACAAACTTCAGGAGAGAGTGGAGTCTGAAGGACTACACAGAAGAGTCAAGTCATGGACCCCAATCAATGCTGCTGATTCATTGGACTTTCCACGTCTCTCAGAGGAGGATCTGTGTAATTTGACTATTGGTGTTTACCAGTTAAAGCTGGCTAAGGGGTACACTGCTCAGCATATGGATGAAGAAGGTGATTACGTCATCATGGTAAATGCTGATATTCCTGATGTTCTGCGGATAAGGATCCAGAGTCGACATATTTCAAGTAAACAATACCTTCTTTGGATAGAGCACTCAGAGGGAGCTGTTACTGGTTGGTATTGCCAGTGTCGTGCTGGAGCAAGAATTGTCGGGGCATGTGCCCATGTGGCCTCAGTTTTGTGGTTTCTCGGCTACGAGAGACATGATAACTTTGCAGTGAGACCATCTCAAGACTGGGCTGACTATCTTGAGGATGCAGCTGTGCTTCCTGACTCCTCAGAAAGTGAAATGAGCGCCACTGAAGAGTGACAAGAATTGTGCCATTGATTTATATCCACTACATCATATTACAAGTTGTAAATATTGAAAGATTTATTATGTATCTTGACAAATGAAATGATTTGTTATTATCATTTGATTACACTTCATGAATTATTGTTATCAAAATTAATATACTGATGTAAAATACATAATGCATCACAAAATGTTTCTTAGATAAAAGTAACTATTACAGTTTATTATGCAATGTGTTGATTTGCATATTGATTTTTGTTAATTTAACATGACCATAAACAAGTACTTGTTATTTTTTGTAGTACAATGTAATTACAAAACCTTTTCAGACAAACATGTACTAGTATAACTAATTCTTTGATGCTTAATTCATTTTTATGACATTTTGATAAACATTATCTTATTTAAGTAAATGTAGTGTATAAGGTATGTCAGTGGTGTGATGTTTAACATCTATGATCTTTTTGGTAAAAGTATAGGTGGATGATGGTAGTTCTGGAATTTGTTTATGCAAAATGAAATCCCTTATTCTTATTTTTGTCAAGTTTAATGAATTGTTATTAAAAATGTTAGTTGAATACATTTCTCGTTTGTTCACTTTGAGCATTCAAAGTCTTTTTATGTTAAATACATAAAATAGTACTTGTCTTTGAAAAATTAACATTTTTCTGTGAATTCAAAATAATATAAACTTAAGGGTTTTTTCTCATTTATAGTTTCTGATAGAGTTAATAGGATTAAATTTAGGCCATCCTTAAAAAATTGTTTGTTTGGAATTGCCGCCTGGAGGGTTTCAGACACAGGAGGGAGGGAGGAAAATATTTTTTTTTTTTACATTGAAGATAAGTTATAAATATTACATAGATCTGACACTATATTTTAGTGTTTTGTATGGTGCATGTGATACATGTAATGGGCAAAAAAATTGATTAAATAAAAAAAAAATCTTCCTACTTTTGGTCAATAAAATTTTTTCAGGAGGGGGCATTTCAATGAGGCGGGAGGCAATTCCAAACAAACTATAATTTTATTTTGGCCTTATTTAAAATATTTTTCTGTAAAGTACATATTGTGAGTGGAGTCCATTAGACATCTTAAGTTCCCAGGTATCTGATTTTGAACATAAAAACAACTGTTTTACATTAAAATCCGTTTTTGTACCACTTTTAGCTAAAAAAAATAGTTTCTATTCACATGTTAAAGATCATTTCTGATGTATTTGTATTAAAAATCCATATTTTATTTCTTTGATTATATTTACAGAAAAAAAAAATTATCAAAAATTTCCAGAAATCAGTGAAAATTGTTATTTTTGTATTGACCCAAAATGGCTTAAAAGTGGTTTATTCGTCAAAATATGTCTGAAAAGGGGTGATTCAATCAAAATTCTTTTAATATTTATAATATTTTGTCCATTATGGTTGGGGCATATTTAGGGTCTTAATGCCCCTGATTCTTTCACGTAACTGTTTTATGAAAGCTGCAGCTGTGCAGTCCTGCAAGTGAATTATGCACATTGCTGCTGCAAGGCATTGCAAGTGACAATACATTTCAAGACAGTTTTGAAATAGAAGGTGTCGTGGGTCAGATTTTATGAAAAAGCAAGATGTTGTTAATCAGTTAAATTTTTAATCAGAATATCATGGCCTCAGCTGGTTTAAAACACAGAACCAAATTTAATTGTTGAAAAGTTGTTACATGATACTGAGGTGAGGCAGGGTCGCAGTGGGTAAAGCTTTTGCTCTGGAGTCGCGAAGTGAGGGGTTAATCCTTACGTCGCGGTTTCGAATTTCACTGTTGGACGTGGTGACTGGTCCTTTGGATGTGACCGGAGAAACCCTGGTCCCCTGTCAAGGTAAGTGCTGGCACGAAAAAAAATCCCCCTACTCAAGGGTATGGGACAAAATTTGCAACTCTCCAACGGGAAGTGGGTGACGTTTGATATAATAGAAAAAAAAACTCGAGACGGACTTGAAACAAAATTCAATTAATCATTCAATAAAAAATTATTATTACTTTTTTGTTTCTTATTTATTTTTTAAAATAAATCTTTGTTAATCTTTGCATTTTTTAAGATCCATATTAAATTTTAGGCTTTTTTACGTGAACTTCTAACGGTATTGTAATTTGACATGCAAAAAATATAACATTAAAGGGTGGTTATTCGGAAAGAAGACCTCTAACTCGTTGCTCCCAACGATTATCTAGCTATATAGTTGTATGTGTATAATGATACACTATAATCACATGTTTGAAGTTTCATGGCAATCTTCGTTTGCTACACGGATGATAGAAAGGCTTCATGGCTTTACGTTTTGAAGAAATCTTATCATGCTTTTTATATTACATTTAACATGCTACACAAAATCATACAAAATATAAATTTCCCAAGCTTTAAAAACAAGTTCATTGAACAGCTGGCACGGGGCTTTACAACGTGGAAAAAAAAGCATCGTAGCCTCTTTTTATCACACAGGTCCCGGATCTGTTCATAGGTTCAACAGTACTAAGTTTCGAGATTATCTCCCTTGTTGCGCTCTTTCGTTAAGGAGAGGAGTTTCGTTGTCGCGTAAACTGGGACAAATATTTACAAGTTAAATTTATGCAAAGCATCAAATCGGCCGCAAAAAATCTTTCACAAGCAAGGAAAGCACAAGTTATTCAAAGGTGATATAGTTGAATCATCTTTACTCAGATGTCTTTAAAGCAAAAAAAATAATTTTAGACATTTTTCCGCATTTGCTCATAAATAGATTTATCGATGTAAAAAAAAATATGTTATTAATGTATAATAAGAATTTAATGTCATCAAAAAGAAGATGTATAGGCCTGTCAAGATGAGCCACCTGCTGCTACCCGAGCTTCGATACCCTTGATCTTGATCACATGATAATGCCCATAGTTTCTGCAGAGTAGGCTTTGCTGCAAGCTGCGGTGCAAAATTTAAAAAAAAATATATTTGTGTCGTTTGAAGATGTAGAGTGAATTCAAACAATTTTACTAGTAGCTGAAAAACTCCTCAATGTTTTATTCACCATGCACTTGAATAACATCTTCATTATCCGGAAAAACATGACAATTTCTTTTCTTATCTTACACACTCCCATGCTGGGGAGTATCTAATGTAAACTCTTTATATAACCATAAATTATCGATAATCTGACGAGAAATGATAATGAAATTGAAATATAATAACAAAATTTAGTACTAAGTTTAAACAAGTTTTTAAAATATTTTACTCATGATTTTTACTTGTAATCATTTACGAATTATTTTATTGAATTAAAAAGATAATAACGTCTCATTTCCCCATGTGCACTTCCTTACACAAATAGATCGGCCGCTGCTGCGGCCGATAATTTTGATGCCTTGCACCATCGATATACTGGTCTATCATAACTGCCTGTTTGTCAGGATTATCGAATTAATGTAAAGCCATTATTTTAAAGGAAAACAATCATAAAAAAAAAGAAAGCATCAGTGGATGTGAGACTTTTCATAGACTCGGTATTGCATTACTGTCCGAAAAAAAGAGATTTTTATGCTGTATACTTATTTTCTTTTTCATTTTATGAAAAGCTCAATTCATTCTTCTCTGATAAAGAACGGGACGAATAAATATACTTTCAAGTAACATCTTTGACATAGGGTTTTCTAGTGATGGAACGATTGTCGCCGACAATCGATTGTCGGTCGTTAGAAGCTCTTCGATGCTACTAATCGATTATAAAATAAATGTCGCCGACATCGCTAACAAAAAATGAAATTGTCATACTTAAATTTTATTACCAAATCCAAGTGCAAAGAGCATAAAAGTAGTGATGAATGTTGAAAACATGAAAGGATTCCGTGTTTTGTTGATACTTTTACCGCCATGATTTAATATATGGTCAGACTAAAACCAGGAAACGGTGATATTGCAAGGTTTTACTATATATATAAAGGAAAACATAATTAGTTTAGTCAATCTTTAAACGTAATTATGATCAGAAATACAGGTCTTTCTTCTGGATAACTAATTTTAAAACTTGCAATTTTTTACTAATTAAAACTAAATAAAAGATAAAGGTACATGTTTTAAATGAAAGGTGGGACTAATATCAGTAAAATACCAGTTGCATGGACTCTATTAAAAAAAATAAATTCCTATTCTGTTTTTAATAGTCCTACATTGTTTAGAGTAAACAAAATATTATTTTCCACTTAAAAAAAAAATCAATTAACATTTTTGAATATTTTATCATTTTTTATGTATTTAAATGAATTTTTTGTAAAAGTCTGACAGAAATCTGAATTAGTTTTAACTTTTCTTTATTAATTTCATTATAGTTCAAAATTTCGATTATGCCCATCCGATTATTACCGATAATCGATTCTGATTTTTTTCCGATTCCCCATTACTAGCGAACACGCCAGCATGGATCCTTCCTGGACATAGAAATAGCTGACATGTGGACAAAAACATCAATTAAACGATAACTAAATATGAGTCGTCTGATTAGCCCCACTCAATGAGCAAGAGGCACGAACATTCTCCTTAATCTGGTGCATTCATTTCCCCCAGACCCGCACCTTTACACTTTGGTTCTTTGAGCCTCTTTTGCCCCTGGCCTGCCCGACATGTTCTTACCACTCCCCATAAGTCGTTCTGGGCACTCACGTCGGAAATGCCCAGGCTGATGACATTTAGAGCAACGACCTCTCCAGCGCTTTTGCTTGCGTTGCCAGGGGAAATCCTGTCCCCTGCCTTGGGGGTCTCTTTGGTCATGCCTATCTCCTGACTTGAGACCAGAATTTTCCCTCTGTGGCTTCCAACTTCTGGTCTTCCAGGAACCCGTACATGGAGCTTGTGAGGGAGACTTTTTCTCCACGCCTGACGGTGTACTGCCTAACGAGACATAGCGCACTACTCTGTGTTGAGGAGTAAGGGCTTGACAGCTTAGCTGGTAAGTCTTTTCAGCCTCATCCAAATTAACAGGGGGACTGTCGATTAGCCGTCTGCCTGCGCGCACAACTAGGCAGCCCATCGCAAACCGCAGGACTGCTTGCTCTTGGAGCACTTGTCCCGGGAACCTCGGCCCTAGAGAACGTTGCGCGGTTTCCATGACCCGGTCACCCGACTGCTCTAAACTCAATCCCTTGAGTTATGGAGTTAAACTCCATTTGCGAAGCTGCCTGCAATGCACCCTTTCCGAACCGTTGCTCGAATCTAGATGCTATCTCCTGAAAAATCATATGCTCACCCTGTGAGGAGAGCAGGTAGAAATTCCTCAGTGCTGGTCTTTCGACGGAGACACTGAGAGCCAAAAGACTATCATCATCATCCCACCTATAATAGCGAGCCAACGTTCTAAATTTTGCATAGAATAGACCCCATTCAAGGTCACCATTGTACTTGAGACTCTTGGCCTCAGCTGGGATATTTCGGCTTGACCTTGAAAAATCACTGGGAGATGACCCCTGGAGTCTAATGGGAGTTACAGGAGAGGTATTTTCCCTACCGCATGTTGCACCTGAAATATAACTATCTTTTGCCCTAAACTCCACAGCTGGACTCACCAAACTAACAACTGGCACAGCCTCCGTGCCTGACTGACCCCTAACACCAATCTGCCCCGATGCAGACCATGAGTGACTCAGAGTCCCGAGGGATTCCCTATTTGTATTTTCATATGCCTCCCAAGGCATAGCGTAATCGGACTTAACCGGAGTTAATGGAACTTGAAAACTAAAGGGGGCTCCCCCCAGAATACTGCCCCCTTACCGGTGTGTGATTGAGTCCTCATGATTGAGGGATGACTATCCCCATTCAACTGACCAACACTCTAGCCGGGGGAAACTCTCATTGGGTTACCGCCATACCCACCTGAAAACAAGACTCTACACTGCCCCTCATTTTTCCTCTGCCCAGATTGGCCCACATGTGAGAATACTACAATAGTGCTTGTACATGTAACCTGGTTGCTGCTGGGTACACTAGTTACACAAGTCAAGCCACCCGACCCGGGGTTCCCTGTGGGGCTACTCAATGAGGTTACATTTTGCCTACTCACTGCAGTGTTCCTGTTTTCCTCCCCTACATTAGATTCCAGGGAGTGGTTACCCCCTGACTTCCCTACCAGGATCCGGGTCAGTTGGGCTAATTGGGTCTGAACTCTCTTTAACCATGCCAGGACCTGATCATTGCTCGGAGTAACCCCCGAGCTCTGGGTCCACCGTCATAAAACTTTGAGAATTCTCAAAAAACTCTCACCTCAAGTCTTGAGAATTACTCACCTGAGGATTTTAGAATAAAACAGAGTTTAAGGAATTTTTCTTTTTCTCAACTTTTGTATGACAGCCGCTGAGTTTGAGAATTTTGAATTTATGAATATTCTCAGACTTGAGAACATTCTCAGACTTAAGTATGTTTTATGACTTTGGACCCTGATGTGGTCCACCCCCAGCTATCCAAATGTCAGTGGCTGTATTCATACCCTGCCTATCATTAGTCTCCAGTTTAAGGGACATGTCTACCTCCCCACCCTCTACTGCCTGAAGCGCCAAATACTGGTGGTCTGAACGTAGTTAACCCAGATATTTGGTCTGCCCAACCCAGTTGAGAGCCACCCTGTGCATTTGCATTCCGCCCCTGGGCCCATGCCAAACTACAAGGCCTAGCTACCTAGGACACACATGCCACTCATGTGCTCGGTACTCTTAAGTTCTTAACCTGACCGAATAACTTCTTCTTCTCACTCATAATAGTAACTCCAAATTAAGACTGATGGACAACAAACTTATATTTCGATTGACCTAATTACTGCATGACCTTGTTCACAGAAACATCCAATTCACATAAAGACATATTCCAAATTACAGATCTCAAGAAAATTCCAATGATTTATCCTAATTGTATTCTGCCAAAATAAATTAAGACATAATTACCTACACGTGGCCAAACCACGCGATGTCCCTTAACCACCGCGTCGGTCTCATAGACCGCCCGATATCCTACCGGCGACGCCAATAAAGTGATTTCCTAATTGTATAAAGAAATCAAATCACTTCGGATAAAAATAATATATTGATTATAAACAATTGATTGGGTATATTACAAAATCAAGGAGCTCTGAAAATCAAGGTCTGAGAGAGATCGACAGGCTCCCGAGCCCGATCTCAATTACAAATTAAAAATACCCCCCAAATACACTACAATATGTTTGACTGTTGTCAAAGCAAAAGTCTCACATTGCAATAAAACACTAATAATGTAATGGTTTCAAGTACCAAAGAATGAATGTCGACAGATCAACAAACTTTGATATAGTCTTTGAAATAGGTTATTATTACACATTTCTCACTTTTGCATGTTCCATTGGAATGCTGTTTACAAGTTATAGCTAAAAATAAAAGTGGCGTGACCTTAACATACATGAAAACAACGAAATGCGAGATACAACTTTTGTTTTCCAGGCGCTAATATTGTGCAGTATTTTATTATTTTACAGTTATATCTCCGTAATACTCATAATTTTCATAAATCACGTGATTTTAATACCAGATTTACGGTTCATGCTTGATTTTTTTTTTTTTTTGCGAGATTTAGACTCATACAGGCCATCTCTAATATCCCGAAAAATTTCGCTGAAAAAATATGAGGGACTATCTGACCGTCGGACTATCGGGCCGTCGGAATACTAGGGTTGAATCGTCACGGTAGGTGCTGGCACGATAAAGAACCCTCACTGCTCAACTTTTTATGAAATGTTTGTATAGTTTAGAAAATATTGCACTACATGTAAAGAATACGACGTTCCTTTTGTTTTCAAGAACTTCCCCTATAAATTGAAATTTGATTTTTAAATATGCATTAACTTGATAAAATCATCAAATGCCTCATTGCTTAACATTTTATCTTTCTATAACTGTTACATTTAATAAATCTTAAAAGCCAGAAATCTTGTTCATTCAATTATGCACGTTTGTTTTCAGAAACAACTTGTCCAACCTCCATACTGAAATGGATAATTTTTACGCCTCTACCGTAGGAGAGTTACAATATTGAAACTCATGTATTAAATTTTCCTGCGCTACAAAGTACAGGGTGTCCGAAAAGAATGGTAACACTTTCTAACTTTTAGAATGCCCGTTTAAGGTTCAAATATTTATATCAAAATATGTACACAAAAAAGCAAAAATGTAAATTTAATCTGATGAATTAATTTATTTAGTATGTCAAAGATAATTATTTTTAGCAGCAGGTACACAGTACGAATTTGACATTTCAATAACTAATTACCTTTCCTTAGTGACGTCCTTTCCCCAGCTTCCCTTCCCCAACTCACATTTTGAAACCATTAATAACCTTTTACGGGCCAATCATTCCAAGTGACAATATGGCACACCAAACAGTTAATTTTTCACTTTGCAGTGGTCTCTCAGTGTAACAATGAGGCTGTTCATCCCCCCCCCCCCCCCCGAATCTCATGTTTTGTTTACATATATGTCCAGATGGGAGGAAATATGATTCGTCCGAAAACCAGAAACTTCTATAATTGCGTCTATAATTGTCAGAGAAATCAGCTGCCCAACAAAATCAAATCTTTGAAAATGGTCTTAGATATTCAAACTCTGTATTATCTGAATTCTGAATTTTGTATGGAAAAAGTTTGAGAGCCTTTCTAAAATATGTCATGAACACAAGTTTTTGGGATTCTGACAAACTCTTAACCCTGAAAAACAACCGCATCCCCCTTTTCAAATTCCTGGATTCGCCACTGAAATCTGCGTCGCCGTGTGAATAGTAGTAAGAAAGTCTGCTTTAAAGTCGCAGATTGAGAAAGAACGTCTGATTTCTTCAAGCGTACCCCGACTTGACCTTGGCCGACCTTCTTTTGGTGGATCTACTACTGATCCGAATGCTCAAATTTAGATACACGTATAATCTTGTAGACATGTTTCCTGTTCACATTACAATTATTAAAATTGGATCCAAATTTTCGCTAAAAGTATGTTTCACATTTCGTTTCATAAAAATGTTAACCGAAAACAAATACGCTGTTCTGACGTAAATTGTGCAATATTAAAATAACGTTTAATTAAAATGATATGATAGTGTCGTAAACGTCAGAAGCTTTGGCATATAATCTTTTCTCTTAGTAAAATCTTTCGTTTGAGACCTTTTGAATGGATATCAGTCTCATAGAAATATCTCGAGATTTAGCGAAGTTATCAAAATGTTACAGTGTTACCTTTTCTTTTTGGACACCCTGTAATAAGCGAGAAATATAGAATATCACACTGCTGTTTTGATCTCGGGTCTAGTATCAGCTCTAGGGGTTGGTAACGACCGAGTCGATCCAAAAGTTTATATAATTTTGTCGTAAGAAAATAAGAGTAATCTTTATTTTGATGTCCTTGAAGATGCTGCTTGACAGTGAATAATCATATAGAGTAGGATGTGCTGGATCTGGTCTTAAAAAAGAATAGTCCTTGTGTTTGAAACATTTCATTTCGGCGCATATTTGATAATAAAGATTTAAAGGTCCAAAACTTAAATATATTTTACTTTCACTTTGAACTTGTAAGTCTCGGAGATATAGTAAGACTGTTTGCTTTGTGTACAATATATTATATTGAAAAGACACATTATATATAAAAAACCTTTGTATTGTCTTACTGTCAACGCAGATAAACGTCCATTTCTTTTCAAAATATGATCTGTTGCAGTCCCAGAAGTAAACAAGAGGCCTGTTCAGCAGAACGAGCTCTCGCAAACATTTCTTTCTTTTGAGTTATATGGAATTTTGGCTAGCACTCGCGAACATTCACTCCGTTGAACAGGCCTCTGAGTTACCTCTCTTACGTCACAAGTGCTATTATTTGGCGCACTTTTTAAAAGCAAGTTCCTTAAAATGTTAGTATAAGTAAATTAATTTTAAAGATTCTGGTAAAAGTTTTCGATATATAATGTTTCTTTTTAATACTAAAATATGAATTTTACTGTTAATTCTCAAATATCAGATAGAAATAATGATTGAAATCTGAAGGCGAGCCAGCCCTTTCACAACGGGCTGAGACAGAGATATCTCAGCCCCGAGGGAGAGACAGCTCTAGTTACGAGGAGCTGTCTCATCTAGTCCAAACGCCTGTATGAGGGCTGATACACTGTGACGTAGTTTATATTGGGTTTTTGCCACCCCCATTTTTTTGTATTATAATCTATTAGTCTGCTATGGAATTTATTATCAAAGAGAAATAACTCTTGGATTTGTGTAAATCCGGAATGTGGGGTATATCTTGGATTAGACTTTTATTACTGCTTAAACCCGCCAAATATACTTGTCGTTCATCGTTTCACTTCTCCCGTTTTTAAGTAACAACTTAAATTTATACAAGTTAACATGTTTGTAACTGTTTTCTTGAGATATCATATGTTTGATATCAAACATTTGTTTCTCAAAATATTGCTATGAGGTGAATTCTAATGTATACGTAAATAATTTTGATGCAGCAGCATGGTCTAGTCACCTGGTTAGATTTCAGTGAAAAGTCTTTATTTTCAGTCTTACCGATAGTGAACAGCTTATATATTCAGAATTGTTATGTTTGTAATCACAGAAAGTATTTGCTTAACATAAAAAATTGATTTTCTAAAGAATAATTTCATTTGTCTCCGGAATTAGTTCAGCCGCTCGGTTTTGTCATGTTTTAGAGTTTGTAATCTGTCTCCGGTTCGAGGCCAATTAACGTTAACAAATACAGTTGTAAATGTGTTTTGGCTGTTTCGGACAAAGACGGACATAAAGATATGGTATTATTGAATATTTTATTGATAAATCATCAAACGAAAGTTGCTAGCCACATTCTTTACTCTAGTCATTGATATTTTGATGTCATAGTAAATTAGTAATTGTAAATCCCCTCAACTAAATGAGTGTATCTATGTCTAGTAATGCATATGTTTTGTTAGACTTTTATTTTACTGCTGAAACCCGCCAAATAGACTGTCGTTCATCGTTTCACCTCTCCTGTTTTTAGATTCTGCCAGGCCAGGGTAACAACACTACTGGGTATATGATATATATTTGTCCTAACGACATGCATCTTCTCTAGGCAAGGGTTTCCGATCCGACATGTAAACAAATTGTTTAGGTGGAAGTGTTGATAATTATGTATAGAGTGATAAACAAAGGAAAATATATTCATTACAGCTAGGTTGATAAATCTAACATGTTAATATCGAACACGTGGTTGCTACATGTATATTATAGGGTGTAAGAGGTAACGCTTATTAATACTTGTTAAAGGGGTTATGTAGAACATGACTTGCATGCTCTGTGATTTTTTTTATATTCATCTGAGCTCAAGGCTTTGTGCTTTTTACACGCTTTACAATGTAGAACAGCAACGGATATTTCAGACACTTTTATTCAAGTATCATCTGGATTCTTCCTTGAAGTCTTTTAAGAAAGAAATATTAGACTGTCAAGAGGGCCGTGAAATCGACTTAAAGGAAAAAATTAAGAAGGACAAAGCGTCTTCTTTGAAGTTCATTGGCAATAAGATACAGCTTGAATTCGACGAGGAAATTTTTGTCAAGCTCAACAGTGACTGTGTCCTTCTTTTTAAGAGTGATATTTCTTATTTATTCAAGCGTAACAAACTGATTCGTATCGCTGACAATTTTCCAGCCGGGTGGGCCAATGTTCATCAGCACAAGCACAATGGCACCTCTTCAGATTCAGGAGACAACAACAAATTACGACAGGCCGAAAACAGAGCGATGCGAGCCATTAAAGAGAAGAAACGAGTCCACTAGCATAACATTAAATAAAAAAAAGGCATTATATATTTATATTTTACCCTAAGTCTGGATATTATCACAATGATATTTGCCCAGGATAACAAACATTCCTAGGATTTTCTAGAGAAAATTCTTTCTATGTATTAACTATTTTGCCTTCTGGCCTTAGTTCTGCGCCTTAAAAATTTACAAAGAGCCTGGGACCAATGGTAAGATGTTGGAGACAGTTGGTTGTCATTGTAATGCTATATTTAGACGACGGATTAGGGTTGGCGGAATCTTATGAAATAGGAGTTTCTGATAATTTATTTGTCAAAGATTCATTAGAACGGGCGGGGTTTCTAGTTAATGTAGAAAAAAAAAGGTTTTCCACCCATGTCAAATATTAAAATGGCTTTGACTGTTGTTGAACTCTGAAATGTTTTGTTTGTCTATTTCAGAGAGACATATTCAGGATTGTAAGTTCTCTTTAGAGAATTTATTTCATAGAATGCCTACCGTTTACGGTAGCTCAGTCAGTAGAGCGCTCGGTCCGTGATCGGGAGGCCGTGAGTTCTTATCTCGGCCGCGACTCCCTAGCAAAAAAATACAATAGTTAACTATAGTTAACTATAGTTTACTATAGTTAACTATAGTTATAACTTTGACACTTTGAAAAACTTTGGCGAAAACTTAGACACTTTGAAAAACTTTGGCGAAAACTTTCAGGCACGTAGTATCAGGGGGGGCCAGGCCCCCCCACTTTTTCTCCCAACATTACCTTTACTATAGAAAATGTCTATTGAAAAGGTGGTTGGCCCCCCCACTCTCTACAACAGTATATACATTGAAAGATAATATAGGAAAAAAATTGGAAGGGAAAGTAATTTTTTCTTGAAAAAAGTTGGTCATTACCCCCCCCCCCCCCCCCCCCCCCCCCCCCCCCCACGAAATAGGATTTCCGAGTTTGGGAAATTTAGTTTTTTTTTTTTTTGCTTGTCAACTTTTTTTTAGGTAAGTAAAAAAATTTTTCTCAGGTTGGCCCCCCCACTTTCAAAAACGATGCTACGTGCCTGACTTTGACACTTTGAAAAACTTTGGCGAAAACTTTGACACTTTGAAAAACTTTAGCGAAAACTGACACTTTGAAAAACTTTGACACTTTGACTTACTATAGTAAACTATAGTTAACTATAGTATTTTTTTGTTAGGGCTGACCTAGTCGATAAAATTGGTAGCAACTGTTCTTTCGCCATGCGCGCGGCACTTTGAGGTGAAAGTTGCGGATCCTTCGGATGAGACCTTAAAAATCGAGGCCCTGTGTTAGCGGCAGGCGCTGGCACGATCAAGATCCCTCACAGCTTAATGGCCCTAAGTGCCGAGTCAAGGTCAAAATCTGAAGCCCTTCACCGGCATACGGTGACGACTTCTCGAGAGGGACGATAAACAATTAATCAATCATAGAATGCCTTAGATCACTGCAGGACAATTAGCCCAGTTTACAGGCAAGGCCATTTCTATGGGACCGGTTGTTGGTGTCATTAGTAGACTGATGACACGGACTTGTTACGAAATGATTGAGTCCAGGTTTTCATGGAACAGTTTGATCAGGATTGATAGTTCACAGGCTGCTTTGCAAAAGCTTCCATTTTGGTATAAAAGTTAAGGAAATTACAAATTGCCCTTATATGAATGAGTATAGTAGTACATTTGCTATTATGTGTACAGATGCTAGTTTTTTATCCGCTGGGACAGTCTGTCATTTATCAGGTATACAACAGTATTTTCACAGTAATTTTTCAGAGTTCGACAGTTTCTACATGGCATGAACTTTAGGGTCCTCCACACACTCACAGCTTATGTTCTCATTATTCAGCATTACTTTTAACAAGCATATCAACCCTTAAAAACTTGCCAGGGATTAAAATGTAATTCATAAGGATTAAAAAAACAAATTATTTCTCAAGTTTCAAGTTATTTTTCCAAAAAAGTTTTCATGCACAGCACAAAAATTTTTGTCTTACCCTATCGTAGAATTTTAAGCTTACAGAATAACCACAAAAGCTTATTTTTATCGATCGAAATATTTTTTAAAGAAATTAAGAAACACGCACGCTAACTCTGGATTCCCGCCTACATTTTGGAACCATTTAATTCAATATGAATAGCAATTTGGCCATAAAATCTTTGTTTAATACAAAGAACAGTTCAATGGTAATTGATAAATCGTCTTAATACCAGCGCTAAACAGTAAATTATCAATAATTCCAGCTCTTGAAAAAAGGGGGGTAGACGATTTTTTCCACTGAAATCGGAGTTTCCAGCATCACCGTATTTTGAAATAGTCTTGGATACGATTAAATGTTCCTTATATCTTTCCTTATGTTTTAGGCAAATAAATAAAACATAAATATTTCAATAAAATATAGTTTCAGTTGTATATCGCTTTGAAATTGGTGGAAAATAAGCATTTTTATCGTTTTTTGTGAATAAACATATGTTCCCCCCCGTGTCACACAAAAAGCTTTGGTATGAATTTGTGAAATACCATTCCATATTACCTGTAAATAGGAATTTTTGTGACACGGGGGGGAAAGATGTTTTAAAAATATTTTCCGTTTTCCATTGATTTCTAAAGTGTAAAACACTAGTTTTACCAAAATTTTAGAGTTATTTCTCTTTGTTTTCACAAATAAGTGATTTTTTTATGAAAATTCATATAATTATCTATAAAAAATATTAAAAATTCATCGAATATGTTAACTTTTGAAAATTGACTTGGAGGTAGGCGGGAGAACAATACTATCGTTCGCAGTTCTTTAATTTATTAAAATAAATGAAACTCATTTTCCCTAAAGTACATCTAGAGATAAATCAAGTTAAACTCCTTTAGTATAGAAGAAGAGTCAATGAATTAGATTACACCCAAAAATTGAATTTAAATTAAACGAACTGATGTAGAAAAAAATATTTTCAAAATCTTAATATCAAAATCAGTTTTCTTTCCTTTTGCACGGGACTCAAAAACTTTGGCAAGTCTCCGCATCGCCAGTTAGTGTATATCCAACACAGCAACAAACACACAGATGTTAACGCAGCAATGCACCAGTACATTTTTAAAACGGAAAACAAGGAATGGCAAGAAAATAATATAAACACAGAACCAAACGGGTCACACTATGCGAACCCGGAATACAAGTCATTAACATAATGGTGTCACCATTTTTCCTCTTTTTTCTTTCTTTTATACAAATGCAAAAATACTAAATGCAATAAAAGTACTGTTAATCATACAATATTATATATGCAATGGCAACTGAAACTGAATTCTGACATATGGCAAGAGTTAACACTTAAAAGGGGATTATAATGCCCCAAACACAAATCACACGGTTTAATCACATACATAATCAGATAGCCACTTTGGTGGATGGCGAACACGGGTGGGTCTAGGTTGAAGGACAACATCGTTTGGAGTAGGTGGTAATGTGGCGGTACTGTCAGGGTGTGCTATCTCAGGAACTGGTGGTTCTGTGAGGTCATCTGCGGGTGATGACGGATGAAATGGAGTTGGTGGATCCGAGAGAATAGCTGGTATTGTTTGTGGTGATGGGTATGTAGGATTGGTTAAGTCGGTTTCCAAGCCAATGGATTCATGAGGCGATTCATCACACTCATCGTCAGAGGGTAGGTTGTTTAGAATACAGTCTTGACGTGTTTCCTCTGATGGTACTATGTAGCAATCACTGTCTTTAACACGATAAGCTGTTCGTCTTAGCTGGGAGCCACTGAACTTATTAATGTGTCGCCATTCGCCATCGCAAGATACTACGATATACCTGTCTCTGGTTTTTGATTTATTACGGTCACAATATAAGTACACCAAGTCACCAATTTTGCTCTTACATCCAGGGGCACTGCTCTTTCCAGGTTGTTTAGAGGCCTGACTGTGTGGGTGATTATCAAGCTTAAATCATGTTGTTTGGAAATAAGCTCGTTATCGTCCACAGGGATCTGTTCATGTGAGAACTGGTCACGATGGGTCCACATCTCCTTGGCAGAGATTCCTCTACTTCTAATTCGTGTATTCAATCGAGAGGTAATTAAACATAAAGACAATGGAGTTACTGTGCGACACATTGGATCATGACGCAAGATTTCTGTTTCTAGTTCCTGTATTGCTCGCTCTGCTACGGGGTTTTTATTGATGTTCTTTATACGTCCCACTTCAATGGATATGCGATGTTTGGCCAAGAGTTTGTCGTTGATTAATGCAGTAAATCCAGGTGCAGGGTCTGTCCGGATTACAGCAAATGGGTCATCTAACGGTAGTAGCTCTGAACACAAAATGAGTAGTCCTTCCCGAAGTGTTTCATGGCGCTCATTTTCAATGAGTAACGTCCGTGTATAGGAAGTTATGTATTCTCGCAGAACCAGTATGAGTTGGCGTTCTCGCTTAAGGACATCAACTGCAAACAGATAGCCAACTTTGTCAGGTGGTTGACTTGAAGTGTGTTCTGGTTGAAATTTAGGTGTACTTTTCAATGCGGTGCACTGATGACACTTGTCTGAGGTGTTGTTAATAGCTTTGTCCATGTCAAGTGCAAAGAAGAACCGATTTACCACTTTTTTTAGTTGATTGGAAGATGGATGGTCCAATGAAATGTGTATAGAAGTAAGGAGTCCGTCAAGAACGCTGCGAGGAACGATGATGCACTCCTGTGTTGGGTGGAATGGTACATTACGTTTGACCACCAGTAGCCCATCCTTGGCAATGACTGCATGCTGTAAATAGCGCTTGACATCCCGAACATTTGTTAGCTTTTTTGATGGTCTTGTGCCTTGCAGAAGGTGAGCATGTGTACGTCTCAGGTCTGGACAGTCTTGTTGGATGGCAAGCCATGAGGTTCTTGTGGTAAATGGCATTTTGGCTCTCCTCTCCTCTATGTCCTCAGTGGTTACTCGTTGAACGACTGACTTGGCAGTAGTGTAAACAAAGGAACGGATTTGGCACGAGGGATTATCACAAGCGGGAGCATTTCGACTGCTGAAATCTGTTGGTAATATAGCTGCGCCAGATACATGGCGCAAAGATACTTGAAACCTGCTCACAGTTGACAGGAAGGTTGATACACGTGGGCTAGTAGAGAATTCGCCACGGCACATTTTCTCGAAGGCCTGCACACATGGTTTACTATCAGTGAGAACACAGGCGTTTAGTGATGATTGTTTAATGTATGGACTAAAATGCTTTACAGCTGCTGAGATTGAAAGTGCTTCGACTTCACAGGGCAGCCATGTATGTTGATTGGCTCGGAGCTTTGCACTAAAAAATCCCGAGAGGTAAATTTTGTCGTTGCGGTTTACGTAAAGTGTAGCCCCAAGTCCTCCACTACGAAGAGCACCGTCAGTGACTATCCAAAACTGCTCTTTAGCTTGGGGTATAGTAATAGTCTGATTGGATGAGAGACTTTTCTGGGCCTTTTCAAAATGGTTATGGAGATCGTCAGTCCATTGAATTTTGTCTTTAGAGTCCTTGCCGGAAGTGGCGGTATCTAAAGGAGAAATAACCTGTGAGCATCCTTTTAAGACACGTCCAAGAACTTTGAAAGCACCAATAAATGACCTCAAGCCACTGACAGTAGACGGGGGTTGACGGTTGGCTAAAGCGGCGATTCGGTGAGGGCTTGCACGAAGGGTGCCTTCACGCCATATCCACCCCAAGATTGTGGTTTCCCTTGGAGCAATCACGGTTTTCGATGCAGATAAGTTAAGGCCATTTCTTTGTAGAGCTTGAAGAGTCCTTGTGAAATTATTAAGGAGGTCCATAGGGGTAGATCCACCACAGTACAAATCATCGGCTAACTTAGCAACTACACCTTCCTGGACTAAGTCACCCAAAACTCTACAGGTCAGCTCCTCTAAAATGGTCTCTGAGCCAGGCATACCCATTGCTGAACGAGCGTAAACTCTGACGCCACGAAAGGGGGTAGCCACACCGCAGTACTTCATGGACTCCTTTGCCAGAGGGATTTGATAAAATGCCTGTGTTAGGTCTGTTATTGCAATATATCTCCACTGAGCGATTTGTCGGAGAGTCGAATCTACATCAGGCATAAGCGATGGCTGGGGCTTGCTGTATCTCCCAACATCTGCAAAAGCTGTAACTAATGTGAAGCCTCCAGATGGCTTTTAGACTAGGAATGATGGGTTTAAATACTCGACGTTGACTTCACAATCTCTGGCTTAGTGAAAACACCACATGCTTCCAACTCGTCAAATTTGTCCTGAAGTGTTGAAAGACGTTCTTTATTGTATTGAGGTAAGCGTCCCTTTCTTTGAGGGGGTTGAACTGGCCCCATGTTAACAACGGCCTTGAGTGGACCACTAGCACCATTGTAACCTTTGAAATCTGGGTTAAACACCTCATTGTATATGTCGAGAGTCTTTTTGAACTGTGCTTTCATTTCGGGGGAAAGAGTATTATCAGGGTCAAGCTTGACTGCAGCAGAATGTGTGGTTGATCTTTTGCTGTCTTTAGTGTTGTGCTTCGGGTCAGGTGTAGTGCTCTCATATGGAGAAACATCCGGGGAGAAAGTGGGTCTCACTAGGCACAAGTGTTGGTTTCTTTTTATGGTACAAGGATCATTTGACAAATTTGCAATTCGTACTTTTCCTGCCACACTGTCTATAAATGAAGGAGGGGGCCAATTCGTTGTAGAACTTTGGCATGATGTGGGCTCCAGCGAAAATGTGTTGTACTCATCCGGACTAGTCATATTGTCAGGAAGTTTGACCTCAATGTATTCTCCTGGCCACAGAGTTGTGGTGTGATCCACTGGAGCTCGGAGAACTTGTGTGAGCCGAATTGAGTGGTGTCCCTTCTGAGCATTAGTGCCATACTGATATACACACTTGTCACTAATTCTGACTTCCTGTCGGGCAGGTCTGATTATAATGTCATTTGCCTCCATAAATGGAATTCCAGCCAAAATGGGGGTGTCCAGATTGTCAACAACTAGTCCTTCAAATGTTAAATCTTGCCCATCATGATTAAAGGTAAGTCTAGTCTCACCAGATACGTTGAGCGGTGATAATCCATCGGCCTGATGGGCATATTGTGACGAAGGAGTGACTGATGCTTGTAGGTTGTTGGCAACATCAGATCGTATCATGTTACCAGTTGCACCACTGTCTATGGTAATACGAACAGAATGGTATGCCAAAAAAGCGTCAATGTACGGAGATTGGCGGATTTGTACCATGCCAACAGAGGCATCCTGAGCGAATGATATTTCCTCCTCCTCACTGCACTGGTCATTGTCTGTACTCATTATCTGTCTTGCCTTAGCAAAGTACTTTTTGTCACTTTGGGGTAGGTAGGAACACTTACTAAGGTAGTGATTGTAAGGACGACCAGAGGCTTTACACAAAGGACATGACTTCTGAACTTGCGGTGACGAGTTTTTTTTTCACCGACGAAAACTGAGTGCGCATAGCTCTAGCATCCTCCGTGTTTCGTAGTTCGTCTAGTAGCGAATCAAGGGCTTGGGAAATTTCAGGCTTCAGTGTAGCTAGTGTACGTGATCTTAATTCAGTCCCATACCTTTGTTTCACTAATTTTGGAAGATCGGGATGGATGAGGGTAAGCCAAGTGAGTACAATGAAGTTCTCCAGGGAAGGGGTAAGTTCCTCATCCTCTTCGATTTCTTGGCCATTGTGTGTAATACCCAGTTCAGTTTTCAAGAGGTTATCTTCAGTGAATGCCATGAGTCTCTGAAATAAGTCCTCAGGTCTTTCATTTGGCTGTAATTAAATGTTTACAAAGTCCAGGAAATGGGCACCAGTTGACTGAAATCCATAATGTAAGCGGATTATCTGCCATATGTCTCTAAGTGTCGTAGAATTATTTACGATGGTGTTCCTTGAAATAATAGGTGTATGATTTGCGATCTGACCGAGCATGAGTTCGAGTGTCCTGACTTTCTGTGCGCGGGTCTTGCGATTGGCCTCGGGGACATCCTCATTGTCGTCCACGAAGTTTCTATGGGGGTTAGCGCGGGTTTTCTTCCCCCAAGTTGCACCATCCTCTAGATATGGTAAGAAATTAGGGTCCAGGGAGAGAGTATATAATAAATTTTGTCTCCAGTTTTCGTAGGAGTTAACAGTTTCTACTTTTGTCAAGCACCACTGTTTTGGCGCCCTATTCGCCATGTTGTTCACTGTGTCGTGCAAAATACGATAGTAATACCTGAGTGTCCGGGGTGAATGTTTTATCACGCTGTTGCTGTCCGCTTCTAGGAGAGTTGAATATGCATGAAAAATAGCTTGGGTTCGTAAATGACCGCTGCCACCACGCCAGTTAGTGTATATCCAACACAGCAACAAACACACAGATGTTAACGCAGCAATGCACCAGTACATTTTTTAAACCGGAAAACAAGGAATGGCAAGAAAATAATATAAACACAGAACCAAACGGGTCACACTATGCGAACCCGGAATACAAGTCATTAACATAATGGTGCATACGTCATCATACAGTTACTCATTACTGGCTACTGAATTCGGCAAATATAAAAGAGGAAGACTAGAAACGCATACATTATATCAATATAAATTTATAAACTCACAATGCAATGAAATATTACTGAAAAGCACAAATATTAGTGTGCAAAAATATCAACTTTCAACACAGACTCTGTTGACGATCATGTGGCTGTGGGGTGATTAGCATGAAAGTATAAATAACATATAAGTTCTCTTAATACCGGTACCCGCTGTTTACGATTTATTATAAACCCAATCGTTTTTGTTCTTTTATAATAGGAAAAAAGGACATCTTTTTCTATCGGTCACTCCGCGACCATGCCATCCATGTGTTCATTGTTTATGATAAGAGTGTCGCTCTCAGTGTACTGCATACTTTTCTCTTGACAAAACCTCTAATTCTTAAGCGTTTTGGAGAATCTCTTACAATCGGTACCAGGGAATTTCGTCACTACACAAATTACCTAAAACCGGAATTAAAAGGTTTTTTTTCTCTGTATACGTCACAAGTCACATGGGGTGGAGGATTCTTAAGGTGATTTAGTTGGCATTGTTTTCTTGCATAGAGAAGTTGAGTGGTAAGTCCGTAAAGATATATATTGACTGAGAATAAAAAAAAACTGTGTTTCGATTGTACAAAGTCTAAGCATGAAAAGTGATTTGCAAAAAATGGCCTTTTTCAATTTTTCATTTCTGTTAACAGTGCAATATTTCTTTAGATATGATATGTGGGATCCCTATACAGTGGGCAGGTTTGCAAGTTAATTTAATTCTAAATTGCCTAGATTTAATTCTCTGTTTGGGAATCCTGGTACTGACAATTGGCTTGTGCCGCCTGTTCATTTAATCTTGAGGACGATAAAACATCTTTTGTATTGTAGATCACGTGGTACTTCAATTTACCGTATTGGCCATCGACGCCGTTTTGGTCAATGATTTTTGAACCGGATTTACAGAAGAACCCCGTGGGGATCCGGGTTAGAAAAGGTCCTCAGTACCCCCTTGCTTGTCGTAAAAGGCGACTAAATGGGGCGGTCCTTCGGATGAGACCTTATAAACCGAGGCCCCGTGTCACAGCAAGTGTGGCACGATAAAGATCCCTCCCTGCTCAAAGGCCGTAAGTGCCGAGCATAGACCTAAATTTGCAGCCCTTCACCGGCAATGGTGACGTCTCCATATCAGTGAAATATTCTGGAGAGGGAAGTTAAAAAGTATATAATCAATCAATTTACAGAATAAGGATATGGATATAACGAACAGTATTCAATATCAAGGTCTATAAAACAATACAAAATAGGAGCAGAGCAAACACGGACCTCCAAAACATCAGAGATGGGATCAGGTGCGATGGAGTGAGCATTCCCTGCTGACCGGTCACATCCACGGTGTGCTCCTTGTCATGATTGGGAAATAACGGAAAAATCCGTCGTCAATTCATTCAAACAGTGTACAAGTAACAGCTTTGTAAGAAAGCTTGCCTGACTAATGCAATCATTATCTGTAGAACCTATAAGCATGTTAATTTATAAACGTTTACATTGGGGGAGAGGGGTGTTAAATTATTTCACTAGAGTAAAGTATGAAGATCTACTCATCAGAGCATTGGAAAAGAACACATTTATATAAACGTATATATTGTTTGTATCTCAAATAAAAAATGACAGCATGTTCATGACCCGCTGTGGATTCGAACCCTCGACGTAAAAATGAAAACCTCATTCCGCGACTCTAAAAATGGTTTCAGAGGATGAAATAAATAAGGGAAAATATTAATATAATTGATTTATACTGAAAAGCATGGCTATGTGTAAAGGTTATTGCATACAGCATGGGGTTTGAGCAAGACGGCTGAAAATATAACTACAAGAAATTGGGATCCGTAACTGATATAAAGAATGTCTTTAATAGTTTCTTGGGTATGCCAGAGCATTAAAGATTGTTGGAAACCTGGAATAAAGAAACTTTTGTATGCTTAAATGACCCCAAAAACCTGACGACGATATATGAAAGGCAACATGCGCGGATTCAGGAAGTTTTTCACATCAAGGGTCCACATCAAAAATATTTGTACGAACAAAAAAGTAATAAATTTTCTCAATCCTTAAATGTGAGAGGACACTTTCATAGGTCTATACTGCTTTAGTAGTTGGAAACCCCCTGGAGGGGGGTATGATCAGATGTTTATTTGGCTATTACATCCTCTTGAGAAATTTTTGTTCGTTTAAATGATGTAACTTTAACTCACTTCGCAATACCACCGATATGTTTTTTGTCCAAAGCTCGACCGAGATACCGACAAAAAAGAACATACTTTATATAATTCATGCCGTTTTCATTTCCAATCGATGCCGTTTTCATTTCCAATCAATAGAATGATCTAGGAAAAGGGTGCAAAAACTTACACGTGATATTTTGGCGCGAAATTATAGTTTCACCCCTTACTTTGAAGACAAATGAACTAATTCAGTCGTATAGAAACGCAGAAAAAAGGTCAAACGGACCTTTGTCCATATAACAAATCGCATGGAATAAAAAGCTGTCAGCAAAAACCTTAAGGAAATAAATATATCAATGTATTGTGTCAGTAATATGGTTATTTTTCTTCTAAGTGTTGTTGCTGAAACGCTTGTTACAAAATCTTATGATAATCAGCGTGCACAAAATTTGGCTGGCTAACTGTGACCTCTTAGCTTTGCACCTAGGAAATATTGATCCTTAGTTAGTGCCTGACGCCATGACGTCAGGCAATAAATAATGGACGAACAATTAGTATGAAAAACGTCAGTCAGCATTTGAATCAATGATAAATTGTATTTGCTGACAATTTATGAGTTAGACGTGATTGTGTTTTACGATACTAGTGGGATTTTGTGTAGAGGTACTTCAAATCACTGTATATTTGGTACAGATAAATTTACAGGATCTTTACTACCTGTAAGACTTGATGTTGTATGAAACAAGTATGATAAGGTCCAAGTACAATTGTACTGAGGGAAAAGGTCAAGTATATGAAAATATGCGAAGTTTTTTGTCGTGTATTGGAATATGTATATAATGTTTTAATAATTATTTAAGAAGTAGTTAGAGATGAGATTTAAAGAAAAAGTCAGACATGTTCCTAGTAAACACTGGGTGACAGGGTCATCAGAATTTCTTGAATGACATGGTCCCTGCTTCAGCAGAGTAACGAAGTCGGTTTTTTAAAAATCATTTTTCAGATATTTTCCACTTTGGAAGATGGAAGTGTATTTCATAAATCGGAGAAAAATCTAGCAGAGTTGAGGTTTTACTGTGAGAAATCTAAATCTGAGAGTATTTATCTTAAATATCGATATACTTCCAATTCCCGCATGAATAAACTTTTGTCAATCGCAAGATAAAAAAAATCAGCATATCCCTGCCTTTGACTTTAACGTTTTTTGTATTTAACACATTTATCTAAACAATACAATTCTGTTTCCAAGGTTAATGAAGCCTTTTACGCAATTTCCTGGTCTCATAATATTACCGTTAAAGGAAACCCTGTTCATTCATCGTTAGTTGAAATTCCGGAAGGATCTCACAGAATCAGTGGAAAACCCGTCACCAAGAAAGAGCCTATTACTCCTGAAATTCTTCAGGGCATTGTGGAACAATACGGATCTTAAAGTATCAGTTTACTGGACATTCGAATTTCATGCACGTGTTTACAGTAAAACTCGGTTAGTACGAACATGGATATTGCGAATTCACGAATATAGCGAAGTTATCTTGGATCCCCAGTTATATAAATTTAACAAATTCTTACACGGATATAACGAATTATGGATATAACGAAGTAATTTCTCAGGTCCCAGTGACTTCGATATAACCGAGTTTTACTGTATTAAGATACGCAGCGCTCTTAATCTTGTCAATTTAAAGCGATCTAACTGTGTTTTGTAATGGTAATTTCTCTCTTTTTATCGCAAAAAGTCGGACATACAAATATAAGAATGGTAGTATGTGATCGTTTCTAAAAAAGATACTGTTACATGTCCTTATAGTGTGCTAAAATTGTATCTGCAGATTGCTGATGTTCCACCCATTCCCATTGCTTTATTTTCAGGGTTGGGTTTAGGGTTAGGGCTGTGAGATTTTGTAAGAAAGAAGGTATTTATAAGTTAAGAAATACTGGACCATTGGTATACACTAGATTAGAGAAATATTACTGGAGGCTTTGCTGTTGGGTTGATTAAAGCTGAACACTTCTCATAAATAGGCACTGTAAGACGGGTATATAAACCGTTCGCTTTCGTTACACCCGATTGCACACTCGAAACTCGTGGCCGACATGTAGTACTCCTATCGTGGTCTTAGATTTTTTACGTTTATTTCTTGTTTTTATGTGCATTTTCTGTTTGTAAATAATGTATTGACCTGTATTTTCCGTGATACTTTTGTCCTGTTTCGGAAAAAATGCGTAAAATTTGATAATTTCATCGATATTGAGTAGCACGCTTTGTAAGATATACGTCTACACTCGTCGGATCTCTATAGTGAAATACATTGAAGTGACTAGCGATCTGCTCCTTATATACGAGTTGTAGGTGGGGGACTTTAAGGACGGGAAATATGGCGGACAATGCCTATTTACGAGTAGTGTTCAGCTTAAATGGAGAAATGTTCTTCACAGTCTCAGTCTGAAGGCACCACTGCTAATGCCGGCGTAAGTGACAGACCGTTTAAGAAACAAGGCAGGTGGCACTCAAACAATGCCAAAAATGGTTACGTTCATGAAAATGTACAGTCACTATTGTCTGTTTCAAAGTCTCTGCTACGTATTGGATCATAAAATATATGACTGTGTGTATCATTAATCATAAATGCATTTTTCTTTATTTTACCTCTTTGTAACATTAGTAATGCCTTTTTCTTTATTTTACCTCATTGTAACATTAGTGATGTGCAAGTCTTGGGGCATTTACCCATAATAAATGATTTTGAATAAGGCTGGTAAATATCTGATCATTGGATACTGTGCGGTCCAGGTATTTCCAACGCTTAATTTGTCCGTTGGCGGACTCCATAACCCAACGCATTTTTATAAGATATGAACATATTTTTTTGCAAATCGAATAACACATCAGAAAAAAAGCTCAGATCGACTTTCAGATAAAAATGCAAAACGTATGATCAAATTAAAAGGATGCATTTGTAATCAATCTGGCCCCGTGGGGATCCGGGATAGAATAGGTCCTCAGTACCTCCTTGCTTCTCGTAAAAGGCGACTAAATGGGGCGGTCCTTCGGATGAGACCGTATAAACCGAGGCCCCGTGTCACAGCAGGTGTGGCACGATAAAGATCCCTCCCTGCTCAAAGGCCCTGAGTGCCGAGCAAAGGCCTAAATTTGCAGCCCTTCACCGGTAATGGTGACGTCTCCATAGCAGTGAAATATTCTAGAGAGGGACGTTAAACAGTATTCAATCAATCATGTAATCAATCTGGAACTGTTAGACTCCTCAGTGGAGTACTAGTGTTGATTTGCTCCTTTTAGAAAACCTGGCATCTCCATCCTAATACCGATGTCAGCTAGAATATCCCCACTCTCTCTGAAGCCACGATCGACTATAAATGTGTCTCCGTCCTGTAACCAGTTTTTCATTTCTTCAGCATTTCTTTCAATCATGTGGGTTAGAATGCCTGCTGCGTCGTTGTTCTTTGGATCCGCCAGAATGGACCTAGGACGGACACAATATATGCGGACGTCGTGACAACCATCATGGACTTTACGAGAGGTCTGTGTTTATGTAGACTATAGGAACTTCTGGAAAATGTAAAATTGTTAGACGTTCCACCTAACTCTAGCAAAGCCGGGTTTTTGTCAAACCATGGGAAAACAATTCCTGTGGTAGAGACCTCGTACGCTTATGTATGACGTCGTCTTGGGAAATATGTCCAAATCCCAGTTTTTTTGGCACAAAATTCTTCATGAGGGAGCATCTCGCTGCGGAAATGGCTCTGCGTTTATTGAAAAATTTATATTGAATGATTTCTTCACGGAATTTTTTCTTAATTTAAACTGTTAAAATATATATTTTTTTAATCTTATCTTTTTACAAGAACAGTTAAACACCAATGATCAGTGTTACAGCGTTAAAAGCGTACCTGCCACTTTTTCATATTGAAAAGGGTAGCCAGCATTTTGTTGTCTTGAGCACATCGCAGTTTCATTAGCAAAATTGCAACACAAGTGCGGCGGATGCTTCTGGGTTCGAATGTCTTGATATCCTCCACATTAAGAATCAGGGTATCGTTTCACAAAAGCATCGCAAATAACGTACTACTTAGCGAGTTACGACGAACTTAGGTATAGTACCTACGCACTGCGTTAAGACCGTTTCACGAAAGGGTAGAATACGCCTAACTTACGAAGTAACAAATATTACCGGAAGTTAAAAAAATGGCAGACGAAGTTGCAAATAAAATCAAAAAAGAGAGATAAAAGAAATTTTCTGCAAGGGAAGTTGAAATTTTGGTGGAGGAGGTGGAGAAAAACCGTTCCATTTTGTTTGCCTCCCACGAAGATGGTGGTACTAACCAAAGGAAAAACAAATGCTGGAAAGATATTTACTTGTTGTAGGTATCTCAAGTGGAGTTTAGTATCTCAAAGAAAATAGTTGTCGATTTGATTCATGTCTAAAACTTTTAGTTTACACCTAATGTATATTAATTTCTCAAAGGGAAGGGGGGTGTTGTTATATGCAGAGACCTACGATTCCCTATGTTTTGAGAGTGTATGATATTGAAGTGTTTTAATTATCATTTGATAGACAAGTACCACCCTACCTTAACAAAAATATGAAATATTTATATGAAATCAATCTCAATTTTAAATAAAAAGGAGTTCCGAGTGAGATCTACCTGGTAAGCCTACGCCTGCATGTAACGTTGGATTTTCCCTCTGATGCTGACAATCCTCTATTTAATAGGCATTACAATTCATAATACACACAAAGTCCTAGTCATGTTCACTCACCTCAAGTCCTCAGATGTAAATTAATCCATAAATAAAACAATTTTCTGTGACAAAAACATATATTATCAAATCAGTTACTAAAAAATACTGCATCAAAATCAGTGTATTTTGCCCATAAATAATAGGTGAATGCAAACCTGGGTTCTGATTAAAACTTCTTATAATGCATTTACGGAAGTGGATTTATTTAAAATTGAGGACGTTTGGCTGTCCATACCGACCTTCTCAATAAATTCGGAAAAGGCCGCAGTTCCCACACCCACATTATCACAGTCTTCTGGACTATTCCTGGCTTCTCAGGAGAAGGAAGAAACACAGACTGTGGGCTTGGAAGCAGAAGATGTCATTAAGGGGACGTAGGATGTATGGTCACATGACTCAGTTTAATTACGTCAAATCTCTGATAAAATATGTACGAAACAAGATTGAAACCACAGTACTTGTATAGTTTTGACTTTTTGTTTGAGTTCATCTTGTAATAAAATATTTAAAAGATTCAAACTTTCTTTCAAATATTATCAAATAACGGATTTAATTGATCCACTCTTCTGTTTCCCTACACTGCGCGTCCAACGAGTCGTTGACGTCCTAGTGGATCTCTTAGCGAAATAAAATAATAGAGTGTAAAGCACGAGTAGTATAATATCATAAAAAGACGGGTCCTGATCAGTACATGATGGGATATTTTGTGAATTAGGGAACAAAAAAAATATTTTTACATGGCTGTTTACGGAAATATTTTGTAGGTAGAAGGATATGGAGATAATGAACAGTATTCAATCTCCATTAAACAATATACAAAACAAGTAAGAGCTTTTCAAAAAGCTTGCCTGACTTAATCAATCAATATCTGGAAGAGGAGTGATACGCCTTTTGATAAGACTTTTTTGCGTTTGAATCTTTGATATCATTTAACTTGTAGAAGAATTATGCCTATCCTGCATTTATCACTAGTTCTCTGCCCTTGATTCCAGTCGCTGACGCTAGGAATTTCAAGCGCTTGCGACCGTTAACCAATATCAGGGTTAATGTGAGGGTTTTTTTGTGCCAATTGCAACTCCTCGGGCCTTTTCTATAGAAAAAGACCACAAATATAATAATTATGTCACATTTTTACAAACTTTGAAATAAATGCGTGGAGACCTATTAACTGTTGAATATTGAGTTAACTTTATTCAATGTCATGATATTACCTAAAATATACTATAGAAGAGACTTCTTTTTACATTTGTACGAGGAACAGGAAATGTATAAATTTTAACATCTGATGATGTTAATACGTTCAAGGTTGTTTTTCCGACCTTTGACGAAAAGACATGAGATGATGCGATTGACTTTTCTGCAAGTAGATTGATCTACCCCTGGATCTAAATCTAAAACTACACCTTTTCTGAAATTTGTTGTCAAATCACTCATTGTGAACATTTTAGAGAATGGATATAACTAGATACGCATTTTGTAGGAGTGCATTTTCCCAATTGAAGTTAACAGTAGTAGTCTGTGTTCATTGATCTTTTTTTCTGAAAGGTGGGTACTTTTTGGGAACGAAATAGGTAAAATGAAGATTTAGGCCTTTGTGGAAAAGAATCCAAGATTTTGCACAGGCATCTTATTTATTGTGTGCATCTGAAACAGAGATACAAATGTTCATGCATCTTGATAAATTTTAATTACATGATATTGAACAATTATTAAATTATATTTAAAATGAAATCAATTTTATATAAAAGACATCGTGAAGCAGTTGTTTGTGTAAAATTACAGAAATGAATTTTGAAATACATCATGCAGAAATCATGGAAACCAGGCAAATTACAGTAAACTTTAGAAAATATGACAAGTAAATTTAAAACTTCCATATTATATAAATGTTGTTAGAAGTGTGGAAATATGTTTTTTTTTTTAATGACTTATAAAAAATGTCATACAACTATATATGAATGACTAAATCAGGTAGTGAGAAAGGGATGTAATCTATGCATGACAGTCTTAATTCACCGTGTATATCCCAACATGCGGGGTGTATACTATGTTGTGCGCGGGTTGTATGCTTCCGAAGCAAGAGAAAGGGGGTCAATGTAAGTTCTTTGTTCATTTGCTCAACTTACGTAAATTTTTCGCCAGAAACCATATGCCTAGATATGATAGAACGTTCTATCTACTCTTGATTATGTTAAAATACCTGTCAGCTTAGTTTTGTGTTTGCTGAATAAGTTATTCGGGAACTTCAGGTATAATAATCCATATATTCATTGCATTACAATATTTCCCCTCTGTTTTATTTCTTTGACTCTATTGATACAAAAGAGATGACATTTCAGGCTTTCTGGAAAGCCAAACTTTTTTTATTTCATCATTTAAAAACCATGGTTTTTTATGCTAAACCCGATTGGTATTTGCCCAAGGAAATTACGCTGGTTAAAAATGAAAACATCGACCAGTCCTTTAAACAAGCTCTCGTTTTCGACCCGAAACTCGAGCATTCCGTCGATGGAAAAGGAAAGAATTTGTTGTTAGAGCTGTTTGCATCACTGACAGATAATTAAAAATGAATCTTTAGGAATGAATAAAATTAAACACTTGACAGATTCTATGTGTCACTCTCTCTTTTCAAATCCATTGATTTCCATGCATGCAATAACTTAAAATAACACCCACTTTTACAAAAAACGCTGACGAATCAACGCCATCGTTCAGAGGTCCTTGATAGGTAAGGTCTCCGTCCCGGTCCGCATCATTAAGGTTATCCATCTTGTCTTCTTCACGTATAGGAAGTTCAAGTCAACACAGATATTATGCAATTGACAGCAAAGTGAGCAAACATATATGCTATCATGCAGCATTTCTCTGGTTCATAATTTAGAGCACCTCCCGATTTATGAAGACATCTATGTATATACGAATAAATGTTTTAGTGACTAACTTAAAGGGACACAGTTTCAACTGATTTTTTTAAAACCAGTTTTAATGTTTACAATTCCTACTTAAGGTTTCATCTATTGATTAGTCAAAATGTGAACATCATTTGTTGATTAACAAACAAGATAAGTACTTAAGGGGCAATATCCCTCTGCTCCACCTTTCACGACTTTTTTTTTTAATTCCAAACATACATTTTCAGCAACAACTATAAAATTCAATTCAAATAAAAATAGTTTGAAGTATGAAGCGTTGCTTACTTTTTCAGAAATAAATGATCTGTCAAATCATGATTTGAAGAAAATTTGATATGGTCATTAAAAAGATCAATTATTTTTAATCTCACAATTAAATTTGAAATATGAGGTATATATAAAAATAATATTTACTCTCATACCTATCTAACTCCCTTTAGAAAACATACTGGAGCGATGCTTTTTAAATCAGAATATCAAATTGTTTTCTGTGCATGTAAAATAAAATGCATTCATAAGCAAGAGTTATCGTTCCATTATCGCCCTTGAAATTCTTTTTTAATGAAAAAAAAATATTAATTAAATGTTTATAAACAATTCTGCGGCTTTTATTTCTGTACAATTAAAAGACTTTCACGTTTAGAAATAGATTTTTTTTTATCAATTTACACTGTTTAAAGGAACTGAGTGTAAATGTTTTAGGTAAACTATTCAAAATAATTTTTGAATATACTAGCAATAGAACTACAAATCAACCTCTGAACTATTGGATTGGTTTGCTTGAGTTAACAATAAAATGGTCTATATGATAGAGATTTGTAAACTCTGGCGTGACAAATTACTGAATTTCATGACAAAATGTCTGCAGAAAGTTATCTTTCTTATCTGTATAGTTATCTCTCTTATCAGAGTATCAATGAACCTTAATGTAAACAAGGCTAGTGCCATGTTTTTTGTTTACGTATAGAAAATACCATATTTATAACAAAATGAAGTTGAGCAAATCAATAGTAACTGTCGAATCGTAGTTAAAATTAACTTTTATTTGACATTATCTACTTTGAACGAACACATACTAGTATATAAACCCTGTGTAAACAAAAACATGATATACAAGCCTTTTTTTTTTTTACAAAACAAAGGTTTGGAACTCTAAATCTGTCTTGTATCTGGACAACTGGGGTTAAAATTTTTCATGATCATAAGAAGCCCCTAGTACAATATTTGTAGAAATTGGGGGGGGGGGAATTGAAATTTTAGCAGAAACTGTATTCATGGCCCTTTAAGCTACATGTATATGATGAAAAATATGATGATACAAGGTACAAGAATACTATTTATAAACCATCAAACTTTATGTTTTCTTCCTTTTAAGGATTTTATTTACGTATAAAAAGGCTTGAAAAAATAACTTTTCTAAATACATGTAACATGCACAGTGAGTTATTAACCATTGATTTGATTCCTTTATACTTTCAAGTAAATTAGTTAAGTCTGATTTGCATTTAGTCTGAGAAACGTTTTAAAACTTATAATTACCCGCTGAATAATAAAACGACAACCTCAAGCGTAGCAACAGTTAACATTGCTTGGCGACAGGTGATATTCCAAAAATACTGACTGCGCAGAATTTATCCGCGCAAGTTCCACTGTAATATGTATTTGTGTTACAAGGTATCCCTCGGTTTACAATGGTTTTCTTGAGGTGAAAAATTTCAATGTTACACTCAGCCAGAGGCAATACTTAACGTATACATTATGACATCCAAATGGTATCCGAACCAAACTTTCTTCGTTCATCAATATACAAATAGTACATCAAAGACACTTTTTTGCCGATCTGAATCGGGACTTCAGAACCCCAAAAGCCTGTTCTACAACAACAAGAGTATTTTTATGAGATCCATTGTAACTCTTCTCGTCTAGATTTAGGGTTATTTACTTGAGTTTAAAGCCAACACCTGAAAGGATAACCGGAGTCACCAAGTAACAACCCGTCAATTTCGCTCCTCTCGAACTTGCGTGCAGTACCAGGATTTGCAAAAGGTATATTGTGTTGCTCCAGGCCATTCGGTCACTACACTCAGAAACCTAGTACAATTAATGATTATGGTATAAACGTATACACGAGGTAACCCTTAGTTATAAAGGCACGTAGCAACGGGGGTGGGGGGGGGCTGCCCTCCTAACATACAGAAGAAGTTCAAAACCACTTACCCCTTTTTACACACACGAAATAGGATTCTCGAGTTTGGACAAGTTGACTATTGGGGGGGGGGATGGCAATTTCCTATTTTCTCTTTTTGTTTGTCAATTTTTCATCAGGTGAGTTGATCCCCCCCCCCCGTCTGCCTGCCCTTCTTAGAACGATGATAGGTCGTTTAAAGATTTACGTACTTATGAAAAAACTTTAACCTTGACCATAACTTTTGAACAGTAAGAGCTAAGGGCTTTCAAAAAACAAAACAAACAAAAATACCATCACTTCTTGGTTTACTAAGCTATTTGAAAATGAAATACAATATTTAAAAGATGCATATCTATCAACGATTCAAATCTACAATATTTTGAAGAACAATGGATTTTTTGGAAAAATATTTTTGAACAAATGTAAGATTACACATGTATATGTTAGATGTTTGCTTAAATTAGTTTGCATGATAAAGACACTTGATTAGTTGATTATCATAAAGCAACCCTGATTTAAAATGTAAATGGATGTATGAATGGGTGTGTGAGTGCAAAATATCCATTGTAAATTTGCTGTTATCTTAATTTGATTCTGTATGTAATACAATGGATAATTAAAAAAAAGAGCTTGGGCTTTCATACTTCACATATGTAATCCTTGTGAGAAAACCAAAATAAATTGACCTTTTGATCTTGACCTTGAAGTTGACCTACTTTAAAAAAAAACTTTTTTACTTTGGCCGTAATTTTTTAACAGTCAGGATTAGGGTTTTAATAATCAACTTCAATGATAATTTCTTAATAAATGACATATGATAGGATGTTCATATATATGTCATAAAAAATATCAACTCATCCACAAAGAAACCGAAAGCGGAGGACCATAAAAAAACTCTTTTCTAGAGAAAGAAATATCATTCCATAAACTGTACTTGTACGTTGGAAAATTGACTACAAAAAGAAGAAAATCAAGCAATGAAGAAATTCCTTTCAAGCAGTTGAAGTTGAAAGACAAATCCAGCTCTATTAAAGTTGCACTTTGGAGAGATTTGGCCACCACACCTGTAGAAAAGGGAAATTATGTCCAACTCAAAAACTTTTATAAAACTTCTACTTTTGACTCTAAGACAGAAAGCCAAATTCCAGTTCTGTCAAATTCAACAGACAAATCAGCTGTACTGGTAAGAAACTGTAATTAATAGAGAGGTTGAGATTTTTAACGTATACGTGTACGTGTACTTGTAGTAGGTGATTCCCCTAAAATATTGTGTATTACGTCATCAATTGTCGAGTTCGTTCGCTTTCTACACGTTCGCCAGTACTTGTAAAGCGGCATCTATACGTAAGTACAAACTTGTAGATTTTCCTCACGAATTTAAACAATTCTTGAATGGCAAAGGCATTTAATTTACAAATTCATCATAGCTAGTGTATTTTGGGAATGTTTTATATCTGATGTTAAAGAAAACAGCGCTGATATCAAAACATAAACATTAAAATATCACTGATCTATCTGTGGATTCAATGTGATTTTTTAATTTGATCGTGCGCCTTGAAAGCAAAAGGTTATCATCTATTTTCGCCTTCATATTTGTAAATTTGTTGATTTTGTACTTCAGCCCAGTGTAAATGTGTGTATATGTGTCTTGTGTGATATGGTAGTCATTTTCAAGGGGGGGTTAAGACTTTGACGGAATGAAGTGCGCATTGTGTGTCTACACATTTTCCTTGTTACAACCTGAAATATTTATTTCTGAATACAAGGTATATACATATTTTTGTACTTTATGGTATCGAAGCATTTGCACACATTAAAAAAGTAGAAGTCGACAAGCACAGGATTCGTGTTACCAGACCTTATCAACGGCCTGATGTACGTTGCATGTGTCACTTCACCGCCCAAGAAATATTTGCATCACATTATTGTCGTTGAACGTTATATAGGCCTATACAGAACTTTTCTTTTGTAAGCATTCGGATGCCTCCTCTTATACCACTGAGTGCAATTTAATGAAACTTTCACAGAATTTTTATTACATATTGCCATTGTGCACCTCCTTTTTTACTAACCATATTGGAGGCGGGGGTATCATTTAGTGAGCTCATTGCTCACAGTACCTAGTTATTAATTGAAATCAAAACTTATTTCAAACGAAGACCTCAGAAAAATGCCGAAAAAAGGTTCTGCTGTTGTCACCTACTTAAAGAAAAAGGCGGAAGCCGAAATGGCAACCAAAAAAGAAGAAATTGCATTAAAGAAAGAAGAGCTAAAACGTGAGAGGGATATGTTTGAAATAGAAAGGCTGGAAGAAGGATATGGAAATAACCAACAGTATTCAATCTCAACGTCCATTAAACAAATATACAAAATAAGAGCAGAGCAAACACGGACCTCCGAAACATCAGAGGTGGGATCAGGTGCCATGGAGGAGTGAAAGGTTACAGAGACTTGAAAATGAAAAGCGACACAACCAAATGATGATGGAACTTCTAGCAAAATGTTTAAAAAAGTGAATTTAATATTGTTTAATGACAAAATGTTTGTGTTACTCTAAAAATAAAACAAGAAATAAATATCTTATTATAACAGTTTATTTCTCAGTTACAGACATTTTTTGCTCTCCATTGACTTCATTGGCTAATTTCTCAAGACAGGTACTCCTCGCGAGTTGGAGGTTGCAGGCTAAAGTAATCACTTGTGACGCTTCCATATAAACAAGTATGGCAGTTTGTGAGTAGCGCCGCCACAAGGTAGTATTTCGCAACTGGTTGAAGAAAAAGCTTCTGGTTCTTTCTGTAGTCGACGAATGAAAATAACGATAGAATTTTACCAAAACTCCATTCCACACTTGAGCGTAATTTTGACATGCGTTTGTTGAAAACCATCTGCTGCTGTGTCAGTACTGCTCCACGAAAGGGGGACATCAAGTGCGGCCTGAGAGGATATGCTGGGTCACCGTACAGGGAAAAAATTGTACCGTTGGGGAGGGTCATATTTTCTTCTAACATTGGCATTAATGCACTCATTCTAAGCATAGCCGCATCATGGCGTTTTGCTTCAACAGGCCCGTACATTTGAATAATCAATCCGTTGGGAATTGTGATAAACTGGAACTTAAGTCCATGAAGGCGTTTATGGCCACTATAGACGACTTTCTGGTGCTTCAGTGGTCTGCAAATTGGTCTTACTGTACCATCTAAGAATCCCCAGCACTGGGATAAAGGGGAACCAATGTCAGAAATAGCTTCAGCGTACTCTCGTAATTTCATTTCACTTAATAAGGTTTGATCCAATTCCCTCAAAATCCCTCAACTTTAATGCATGTTTTTCAAATATGAAATTCAGAACCTTGTTAACGATGTAGGAAATTTCAGATTTTGAACGACCAAATAAAGGCACCATATCGTCGAGTCTATTTGGATAAGCTAGACGACGTAGTAAAATAAAAAAACCTTCTGTTCCAGACATTCTGGTGCCGTTAGGACAAATAAAGTGAGATGGAATCTGTAAAGCAAGACAAACACGGTGTATGTCTTCCCTTTTGAATCGAAAATATGAAATAAATTGATCTTCGGTAAAATCTTCCACACGAAGAGATGGTCCTTTTTCACGGTCCTCACGACATGTGGATAGCAAAAGCAAATCATCATCCCCCGTTATACAGGCTAAATCAGCTATTTTTTTCTTTTTTGTGAGAAAAAACGTCATGATATTGCGTAAATGACGTCACAATAACCTCACTAGAATGATTTTAAACACGTGCGTGCTACACGTAGAGAGCTACACGTAATAATTCTCAACCGTATATCTAACCTAACGTGTACGTGTACTTGTAAGTATTTTATTATACGTACACGTACCCGTACACGTTAGAAATCTCAACCTCTCTAATATCCTTTAGATTAACAAAACTGTTTCTGGGGGCCAACAACAATAACATCACTACATTCAGCTGTTCTTAAAAATAATAATCAAACATTATTTTCAGTTCCTCCAGCCTGAATCAGACATCTCTTCTGAAGATGACATTCCACAGGAAGACAACAGACATGTTGGTCAGATTTTTGGCATACAGAACATTAACACCTACAGGTAAATAAAAAAAAAAATAGGGCCCCACTCTGCAAGTGTCCTATAATGATCAATTAGTCTATCTTTCCGTCCATGTGAGATGTCTTCTCCAGAGCAATTCTTCTTTAAACTTTGTTCTTAATTCACTCTGTGTCTTCAGATAAAAGTGACCTTCAACCATGCTTCTAGTTCTAAGATCAAGGTCATTACAATATTATATGAAAAAATCCTTATCTGAAGCAATATATCTTGTTATTCCTTTGTCCAGTGTGCCTCATACTTCACTCTTAGAGTGCAACTGGTCAATGCATGCACAATAACCTTGAACAGAGTTTTAACATCAGTATAAATCTAGGTAAAAAATATATCCTCTATGTTTCAAATAATATTGTTCAATTCACCATTACTTTCTGTTATGTCCTGTCCGTTTAAAACTTTATACAATTGACTTAAATATGGAATACATAACAATTCCCCACGACAAATTAAAATCCAGGCTTTTTGATATCATTGACAGCTACTTCTTCAACAAAAGTGGAACTCGTAAGTTTACTTACCTCGTCATTGGTCATTTGAAAAATTATTTTGTTAAAACAGATTCTGATTGCACACATAAGTACTCTGAAGTTGACATCAAGAAGATGCTTGAGTTTCTGATTGACAATATGTATGTGGTTTTTGGAGACCAGGTATTCCAACAATCTATTGGAATTCCCATGGGTACAAATTGCGCTCCGTTATTAGCAGACTTATTTTTATATTCATATGAAGCAGAATTTATACAAATATTTTACGTGAAAAGAAGAAAACACTTGCTGTGGCCTTCAACTCGACATTTAGATATATCGACGAAGTATTGTCAATTAATAATGATAATTTCCATTTCTACGTCGACACGATATATCCTGGTGAGCTTGAGATAAAAGATACCACAGAGTCCGACACTTCTGCTTCATACTTGGATATTTTACTTGAAAAAGACACTAATAGTAATCTAACAACCAAGCTATATGATAAACGTGATGACTTTAACTTTTCTATCTTCAACTTCCCTTACATATGCAGTGATATACCTTCATCACCTGCATACGGAGAATTAATATCTCAGTTAATTCGATATGCAAGAGCATGCTCTACGTATGAACAATTCCTTAAACGAGGTAAATTATTGACAAGCAAGTTGATGAAACAAGAATATCAACAGTCTCGTTTAAAGTCATCATTTCGTAAATTCTATGGTCGATACAATGACCTTGTCAGCAAATACAATTTATCATTGAATGAAATGCTGACTATGTATATTTGTTTAATGGACGTTGAGATTGAATACTGTTCGTTATTTCCATATCCTCCATGTGATAAATACATTTTCAGATTTATTTATATATTTCATCATACAAATACTTCTTTTAAAGTCTCCATTTAATTTTATTATATTTTCATAAATTATTTGCTTTTTGTCCCCTTTAGACTTGAACAACAAATCCTATAATAGCATACAAATGTTCATCTTCAAAATAAAACCTTTTCAGCTACCTTACAAATTGAAATTCTATTTGTTGCTAAAACATGACCCCTTGAGATCATCACCATCTCAATCATATCTAATTAACATGATAGAAATTTTAAGATACTTTTAATGAGTTATTAATCGTGTTCTAATGTGAGCCTTAATTAACATTTCATTTCAACTAGATGCTGCATCAATGAAAAATGTACAAAGAAAAAGATTAACGAAATGATGACATGCTCCAACTGCCACATTAAATATACTGTCAGTAGTGCCGGACATGCCGTTGTAATTAAACTTCTCTTCAAAAACGGCCAAAATAATATGCAGATTTTTACAGCATTCACAGATGCCACTCAACAGCTCTTTTCATCGATGGGAAAAACTGCAGACCTATCCAATTCAGAGAACCTCATGGAAACCTTGAAAGAATTCCTCCCACGAACTGTTAAATACATCCCAAAGGGAGACAAGATTTCCTTACTGGAAGCTGTTTAGTCAGTTAATTATACCACTTACTGTAGAAGCATTCCTCATCATCCATTTCTAACAAGAAACTCAGAAAAGTTTTGTTTTCTTATTGCTGCTATCATTCTGCCTTGATGTTCTATCATTTAATTGGCAGTATCACATTTTATCATGCTTGTACATTTATGCAATAATTGTAAAAAAGAATGGTTGCATAATTGCTTGTTCATATATATATTCTCTGTATATTTATACATGTACAATGTATATATCTGAGAATTTGTTTCATATTTTTCAATTTTACTTCACCAACATTTTTTTTGTTTAACTCTGTCATTTTCAATTCATTTTATCAAGGGAAAAACAAAAAAAAATGTTTACTTTAACTACTGTTGCTAGCCTTTAATACCATCTATGATTTAAAAAAAAATATGTATTATCCACCTCTTAAGACGATTAAAGAAGCAATTCTGCTCACCAACAAAATTAAAAGTAATTTTCCCCCACACTTAAAATTATCTTTTCTTTATAATTTACAAGGTCTTTTTATCTTGCTTGTACATTCAATGAAGTCTACATTTTTTTAGATTTAGTAGCATTGTTTCTGTAAACAACTATATAGGCCTAGATACAATGTATTAGCAATGTACATGTAGAACATTCATTTTTCTGTTCATAAGACTCCCTTGCATTTCTTCTGTCAAGAAAGACAACCATCATTAAGAAATGTTTGTGTTTTTCAATTGATTGCAGAAATCATTCTTTGTGCACATTGGATTAACAATTTTATGCCAGCTTTTAAAAAAAATATTGCTTTGTGCTTTTTATTTTCAGACTGAATGTTTTATAATGGCTGGAAGTTCATGGACTTCCTTTCACATGAAACTAGACTTATTTGTATTCATGCTCTCATTTCCCATTCCATTCTTCTACATTTACCAGTTACATAGTTTTAATGAGTAAACATGATATTCTTTGCTTCAGAATTTGCATTCATGTATTGCATGTGTTGTAACAAAATACATACATCTCAATTTTTGAAAATGTATGCTGACAAATAACTATTGCAGAAAAAATGCAATAAATTATATATCTGTTTCATTATACCCCCCGCAAACGAAGTTTGGGGGGGTATATAGGAATCACCTTGTCCGTCCGTCTGTCTGTCCGTCCGTCCGTATGTCTGTCCATCTGTTTGTGCAATCGTGTCCGGTCCATATCTTTCTTACAGAGGGACATTAGAATCTACTACTCCACACTAAGATTGCTCATGACCTAAGGGTGTGTCATGACCTTGACCCAAGGTCATTCTGGGAAGTTCAAGGTCACTGGAAGAAAAATTTCATAATTCGTGTCCGGTCCATATCTTTCTTATGGATAAATATGGTAGGTTCTCATTTCACACAAAGATTGCCCATGACCCAAGGGTGTGTCATGACCTTGACCCAAGGTCATTTGGGAAAGTTCAAGGTCACTGGAAGAAAATTTTCATAAATCATGTTTGACACATATCTTTTATAGATAAACTTGAAAGGTTCTCATTTCATGCAAAGATTGTCCATGACCCAAGGATGTGTCATGATCTTGACCCAAGGTCATTTGGGAAAGCTCAAGGTCACTGGAAGAATTTTTTTTATATTCCCTGTCCGGTCCATATCTTTTTTATGGATAAACTTGGTAGGTTCTCATTTCACACAAAGATTGCTCATGATCCAAGGGTGTGTCAGGACCTTGACCCAAGGTCATTTTGGGAAGTTCAATGTCACTGGAAGAAAAATTTCATAATTCGTGTCCGGTCCATATCTTTTTTATGCATAAACTTGGTAGGTTCTCATTTCACACAAAGATTGCCCATGACCCAAGGGTTTGTCATGATCTTGACCCAAGGTCATTTGGAGAAGTTCAAGGTCACTGGTAGAAAAATTTCATAATTCGTGTCCGGTCCATATCTTTCTTATGGATAAACTTGGTAGGTTTTTATTTCATACAAAGATTGCCCATGACCCAAGGGTGTGTCATGACCTTGACCCAAGGTCATTTAGGGAAGTTCAAGGTCACTGGAAAAAAATTTCATAATTTGTTTTTGATATATATCTTTATTATGGAAAAACTTACTTCTGAAAAACCCAGCGGGGGGTATTTTGTCCCGTTTGGACAGTTCTAGTTTTAATCTTCTTATTTTTGTGTGCCCAGACTGATAGAAGGGGTATATATTGTTGTTTTTTTTTGTCCTGTATGTTTGTTTGTCTGTCAGAGTGTCTCTTATAAATACTTTAACCTCCCCCTAACTTCTAAAGCTTAGCTAAGTGGTTTCCTGGTTCATCCTTGTCAAGACCTCACCACAGTAAAATTATATTCTATATGATGGCAATATAGGCCAAGCAAAAATTCCTAACACAATAATTTACATTAAAAATACGAACAAATCCATATATTTCTATATAAAAAAAAATCTTATGTGTATGGCTATTAAACTAACAGTTATAAACAAAGATGACCCAAAGGAGCAAGGTACTTCACATTCGAAACTCCAATGGGTCAACACAAAACTGCCCCCCCCCCCTCCCCCGGTTTATTTACCTATGATAAAATGCACTTCACAAAAAAATATTAGTGTATCACACTCCAGCCAAGATAAACAATAAAGCCTTCACCAAAATAAATCACGTCATTACGGACCCTCTTTCAGTGTTTAAAAATTGCTACGGCGCTAGCTCACCTATCTTTTTTTTATTACAAACAACAAACTTTTATCCCGACAGAAACTTACTCCTATCTTCATTCTACAGGAACACAGAGAAAAACATAACAAACACGCTGAATCACAGGTAAATGAAAATGATGATGATAAAGGCGACGCCGTCGAAGATGACGACATAGAGGCGCATTTAGGTCCGTCCACAGACAAAGAGCTCTTTGTAAGTTCCTTAATCCATCAAAATGCTTTACTTGTTTTTTTTTTTTAAAATTACCAAAATATATACAGTTATGCACCAGTGTTTTTAATTCTAAAATGCAATAAATTATTTTCTATTTACATTTCAGTTCGAATTCTACTGTGGGACGTGGAGATCGGTCCTTCGGGTGAGACCATATAAAAATAGGTCCCGTGTCGCAATAGGCGCTGGCAAGAAATAGATCCCTCCCTGTTCAATGGCCCTAAGTGCCGAGTAAATGACAAAATTCGCAGCTCCCTACCAGCAAGTGGTGGCGTCTCCATATGAGTGAAACATTCTCGAAAGGGACATTCAAAATATATATATATATACATATAATCAATCAAACAATCAGTGTAATGTTTAGTACCTCATTGAGGTTTGGACTTTTGTATTCATATTTGGCCCCAGAAGGTGCCTCTATCATCACATACACCTCAGCGGGAGTTGCAGTGCAAAGATTTTGTACCTTGAAGAATTTTAATATGCCTTTAGATATTTTTTTTAAAACATTGCATTGAATACTGATAGATCTTATTGTCAGTTAGAAAAATTTTGTGTTTCACATTATAATTAGAAAATGAGTAAAGCTACTGGTATTATTTTATTCAAATATTGAATAGTGGTTTTTCTTGTATCGAAAGCATCACTGTTGAAAGAGGAAAGGGTCGGGGCAGACCATTGGCGCAAGTGTGGATAGATAGCCCCGACCCCCTCAGAGCTAATAAATTCTTAAAAATATAACACATTCCCCGTCATTCACATCGATATATCGTTCTAAGCAAGCAGATAACACTTCTTTAACGTTTAGAGAATGTCCTTGCACGGTATTTATAATAGAAAATACAAATGTACAACTAAATAAAATATATGTATTTTACTATACTGTACAAAATCATTGTGACAGATCGGGATGCTAGGTGAATTACGTCACCCGGACTTTATCGTCATGCGATAGGATAGCGGCCGAGGGTAGCCCGGGTGATCATCACTATATATAAGAGAGTTCTGCTGAAAGGTAGCAGTTGCCAGTCGGAGCTCACAACAGACGGACGAATAAAACGAATTAGCAACTAGCAAGGTACGGGATCTAAGAGGATTTGATACAGTATACGGTGGCTAGTATACTGGGCTTAAATATATATATTTTGAAGGAACAAAGTGATACTTTACTTCATAATAAATTAATCTGTCTGGGTATAGGACAGAAACTTAAAACGTACCTGTCATAGACGTGTCTGTGTACAGGACACATCCCGGGTTTGGATACATCAGGGACACAGACCTATACACCTTAGTTGTTTTTATTCTGATAAGGATAGGAAATCCTAATAATATATGTATATTTTGACTCGTTCATTGTTCATATGCTTTGTTATCTATCATTTCAAATCATTTGTTTAATCAGTGTTCTATCTCTAGTCTACATAATCATTTGTTTAATTCATTTACTTTATTAAGGATCTATACTCAAATTCACCGACCCATACACGTTACATCATTATCTAAATGTAAGAATAAGACTAGTACATTCTGCTTGCATAGAACGACATGTGGACTTGAATGACGTTGAATGTCTTAATTTCTAATAACTTATACGCCCTTGCATTAAAAGAAAGTAGTGGGGGTTCAGGCGCATGTAGGTAAAATTTCTCAAACCGACATGCGGAACAAATAAAAATTTTTAATATGTTTTTGAAACACTGATGCCCCCGTATGGACGCTTATGTCTAGGGTTGAATCTCTCAAATACATGTCAAACCCGAAAGCTCAAGGTCAAAAATGTTTGTATCCTAGGGAAGGTCTTATCACAAGGAATAAATCTGTTTAATATCCAAGCCATTTTTAAAAGTGGGTCAAATTCTTAGGTTAAGGTCAAAAGATAAAATATATTTATATTAGCTTAAAGGTCTTCTCACAACAAATATGCATATGAAGTATGAATGCCTCAGTTCTAACTGTTCAAAGTAATGACCAAGGTTAAATGTAGCATTTTGTCTATACGTAGGTCAAAAAGGTCTTGCCACAATGAATGCACCTGTGATAGAAGAAGGCGTAGCCTCACTCATTCTATAGAGCTATGGGCTAGGTTAATTAAAGTTGACAACAGTCGGAGAAAAACCAGACAGACAGACACAATATACCCCCCAGGATCTTTTGATCACCGGGGGCATAAGAAATTAAAATAAAGAAAGAAAGTATGATAAATCACAACCTTTTCCAGAAGAGTATCTTTACACAAAGTCCTAGCCTTAGAGATTCCTGACGCAGATCGGAACTTCAGATACGGCAACCCCCTGCAGTCCAGAGACACAAAGTCTGTAAATGGAGACTAAGTCCTAGCTCTTAGACTTCCTGAATCAGGACACCAGACACCAGAGTCACAACACTGCCACCAATTTTGTAACGTGAAGCGGTCACCCATCCAAGGGTTAAAGAGGCTCGCCGTTGCTTAACTTAGAGGGAGACTCTACCGCATCACCAGAAAAGCTAGCTACAACTACAATACAAAACTACTGTCAACTACAATATCATGAATCGATAATTTTCAGTTATGTTATAAGAGTTATTGAAAATTACAGGTAATGGTGCTCCATAGGAAAAGTTAAGCTTTTGACCTATATCATTTTAGATCAAGAGATTTCATTGTTAGAATTTTTTTTGCGTCAACAGAATGCTTTAAATTAAAAGAAGTCATGTCGAAGAAAACGCTCAAGCTCAGGGAAGGCGCTGAAAACCGATTTTAAGGTGAAATGATGCAAATTAAGTGCTTTAAACAAGGTATTCTTGTAATATTTGCTTATTTATAACAATTAAAAAATATAACATAGTTTATTTAACACAACATTATAGTTATAATCTGAAACCGTTACATATTTTTATATATTTTCAACGCGGTATCAACTTAGAAGTAGCTGTTCGCATGACTGCATATATAATTAAAGTGTTCTATTCTAAATATTTTTGAAGATAATAGAATGATACATGATTACAAAAAAACCCAACATGTTTTGTGATAATCATTTTCATTTAGTACGTAATATGCATTTCATGGTCACATACATTGCACATGTACCTCATATAATCATGGTATTATATCAATACCATGCATATACCGTAATTTCATGTATTTTAATTTATTTACAACTTTTTTGAATAATTGGGTGCAAGAAAACATAATAAATTATATTCGAAAGAAATATATTATTTTCGACATAATCGATTGGTACAATGAACAAATGCATGGAGATATGGATATCACTTTACAAAGCGCACTTGGACTTGCTATTCAATTCCTACCACGGCAATGCTTCATTCTAAATTTTCAGTTTTGAAACGGAAATGGTTGTTGTTTATTTTCGTATAAAAGTTAGATCTACGTTTTTGTTTAAAGTCTTAAACACTAAAAAATATTAATTTTACGATCATACAAATAGTTTGAAACTGACAATGTATTGTGTCTGCACTGGAATAATACAAGTCGTATTAGAGTGCATTTGAAACCCTCTGAAGACGGTGAATGCTTTAGATATCAGCTGTGGGTCGTCTTATAGTAGTAAGACCTGAATACGGCATACAGTTGCGGAGGGAACATAACTGAGGAACTACAAGAACCAAAAGCGTAATACCTGAATAAGGCAGTCACTTGGTTACACAAAGAGAGAAGTGGCATACCACTAATAAAGGGTGTCTTCTCAGGGACGTAGTATCAGGGGGGGCCAGGGGGGGGGGCCTGGCCCCCCCCACTTTTTTCTCCAACATTACTTTTACTATAATAGTAAATGTTCAATGAAGGGATGGTTGGCCCCCTCACTTTTCACCATAGTATAGTGAAAATAAGGAATTGTAGGGAAAAAATTAAAAGTGAAAGTAACTTGGGTCTGAAAAAGTTGGCCACTTACCCCGGGTCTTCCGCTTCCTTCGGAAGACCCTACTGTTATTCTACTGTTTCTTATTATTATTTTTTTTTTTTTTCCCGCTCGATTTTTGACAGGCTATTTCTCAAAGACCTTTGGACTGATTTTTATGAAACTTTCAGGTTAGATACCTTGTAATTAAACCTATTTACACCTGTTTTCAATTTTTTGATGCATGCCTTTAATTGTGAGTTATTGCCCTTTAATTGATAATTTTGATGTCTCGTTTCCACTAAAAATCTCAAGAACGACGTAAGATATTTACACGAAAGTTGGAGAACTTGTAGCCAATACATTGTAGATGTGCAGAACGATAAAATTATAAGCTGATTTCCTAAAGTTTGGAAGCTATAAAACGGCAAATTTTAGTAATTTTTTTTCTTGAATTTTTGCTACTTTTTGTGTAATAACTTTTGAACCGAGAATAATTTGGTAAGAAATATATAACAAAAGTTGTGTGTAATTACGAGAGCTTTCATATTAGATTAATGAAAAGGGGCTGGCCCCTATAATTAGGGGTTAATAGCTCATACACGTTTTTTCTGATAGCTTAAAATATTGGTATATTATGAAAAAGTTTGACTGAAATAATTTCGAACTTATAAAATCTTGTCATTTGATATAAAAAGAAATAAACTTCCAGCTATATTTAATTGTTTTTTTATAAAACAAGTACATGTATGTGAGAAACCTTTCAGGAACAAGTTGTCTACTATAGCCAGCCAAGCCTTTACTGCATACATGTGCACATTTTTAGTTGATGCATCTAAAAGATATAGTTTTGATTCGGTGTTTCTTTGTTTTCTTTTTATTCAAATAATTTTAAAATGTGATAATGTACACAACAATAATTAGTACCTAGTTTAGAGGATTTTTTCGCGCTTGTTTGTAAACAACGCGCGGCATTGTGGGAAATAGGAAGGTACTAAAGACGCGATGTACTAAACACTTATTTGACCTGATTCAAATTTGTCTGTAAATGTTCCAAACAATTGAATTTTTGTATAGCATATGCCTCGAAGTCATAAAGTCTGTACATAAGTAATTTAAAATACTCAATATTACCATTTAATTAAAAATTAAAACGTCAGGTAAATATCAGGTCTCTAGTATATCCCGTTTTTAGTGTGCCCCTTCGAGTCGACGTCGGACACATGTTTGTCATGGTTTACAAACTGAAAATAGAATGATTTGTGAAGTTGAACATTTTCTCACAAAGAATCCGTTTGTAGACATGCACACTCATTTAATCTGCAGCTACGAAGTACTTTGTCACTTCTCTGGAACATTATTCTAAGCAGAATTATCCCGATTCATATATTCTAAGAATCTTGTGTGAATTGTTTACGAGGAAATTCTGACTGTCACATTAACAAGGATGAACACGCTTGACTCTGCTCCGGATTCCCCAGTGGATAATTGTATCGAGTGATGAAAGAGCTGACGGCGACATTTTAATGTATGATTGGCTTGGACCATTGGAATGAAGGTTAGAATATTTTTATTACTTAAAATTTACACTACTGATTACATGACAGTGACGTACATTGATGTTATTAGAAATACACAGACACACCGATATATTATCTGTTTTACAGTTCAGACGCTCTCTGTTTGCCTTGTAAATCCCCACAGCTTTATATTTTATTTTTTTTAAATTTGAGGATGTAATTTCAACAGTCCTACTATCTATGATAGTGATCATACTCTATAATTCAAACTGCACTTAATGTTACAGAATATATTCAACTAATTGGGAAGTTTCTAGTATGCCGGTCCCCAGAATCACGCGATTGCGCATGAGCAGTTATTTCCCTTGCCGTTGCTATGCAGAATGTAAACAAACCGCAATTTCCCACTCGCTTCAACAAAACGCATCCGATCGAGTGATTAGGGTTAGGTTGTTTATTTTTTAAAATTGTCTTTTTTAATAAATCCACTCTGTATTCTTTAATTCTGACTTAGGGCTTATTTATGTAATTTTTGCTTACAAAAGCCACTATGTGTGCGCATGTGCCTTTTGTGATAAAAAACTTGCATGTATCAGCCTGTCGAATTGTGCCGATATCTTACACTTTGGCTTAGTTCATGAAATTTTTGCTTTACAAAGGAAAGATTAAGAAATGAAAGTTCGGGTAAATCAACTCAATTTTTGAAACATGATGATTTTTAGCACTGAGTTTAGGCAAGTTATTGTAAAAGCGACTTACCGTTAACTGCAGCTCGGTATCCTGACCTCCTAATCATGTCCAAATAGGCCCCTTATTCATAAATTTTATCTTTTCAAATCGATAATGATGCACAATTCAATCCATCGATGACTAGTAATTAGCTAACATTTGTTAAATCCCTGTATTTCTCACAAAAATCACGCAATTTTAATAGCATTGCACTTTGAGTCCTACCAGGCATTTCTTCATTACGTCAAAACACAAGTGAGGCATCTCATGAATATTTATGAGATTACGTCAAAAATTGATCATGTGACTACATTCCTAAACAACGCAAGATGGAGATTTACTTCCTAAACATGTACGTTATTTTACAAAATCTTTTAATTCTCATTTAAAAAACTGTTTAAAAACCAGTTTTGTAAACCCAATTTTTCACAAGGAACACGAATTTTGGGTCAAATTTGCAATTTGTGGCTTCTTTTTCGATTTTGTCGATCGCTCACGCGATCGTCTATATATTGTATACCGCCTTCGGTGGCACCTATTTTAGCGCCATATTTATGGGGACCGGTATACTAGAAGTGTTCCATTTAATTATATATTGACAGTGTGACTGTAAGGGTGAGGGCAGATACTTATTTAGTTTTAATTTAGATTGTGCTTGTCAAGCCGCATTTGACATTTGGTGCATCCATGCTCAATGTTCACACTGAGAGTTTATTCAAATGTTTAATTCGAATGAATTCACTGCTCGTTAAATTACTTCCCATTAGATCCATGTGAACATGAGTAAGGATAGCTAATTCAAATTAAATAGAAATGAATTTTGAATGTAGCTTAAACATGTTAAAGAAGCTAAGCACTGTGTGTCCAAAGTATACTGCGGAAAAATTGTGTGGAGCAATGTGCAAGTCACAATCTTCTTTTGCCAAGGTGTTATCATAAGAGCTCGCATTATGGGCAGGGATTTGTGCTGCTGTCTGGACTCGCTATAAATAGATGTTCTCAAAAAGTCTTAATTATTTAATATCATACTTTACTGACAAAAAAGGACAAATATTGCTCAGTTAAATTGCAAAAGAAATTTGTTTTAAAAAATTGTGATAATAGAAAGTTTGCTTTTTTTTTGTTTTATAAGACTGCTGTAATGGTTTAATGTTTGTTTATTTGCCTTAATCATACATTTTTCAGTCATTTCATGGTGCCACCACTTGGGATGGTATTAGCTGCAAATATAGACTTGTACTCAGCACTTATTGCCTTTAAGAAGTATGAGATCCATTTTGTGCTAACACCTACCGTGACACAGAATCTTGGTTTATGCAGTCTCATAGGAGTAACCTGTCTAAAGCATTTAGCAATGGAATTGGAACCTGCGACGTAAGGTTCAGCTTCTTATTGATACTTTGATTTATAATATTTATTTGAGAATTTCACTCATTCACATACTTAGAGATGTTGATATATATTGTTGAATAGCATCAATTTAGACCTTTAATTAGCTAAGTAAACATGTACTGTGAGGTTTTTAAGGTCTCATTCATTTTATATGCCAGATGCATGTTAAGGAACATTACTGCATAAATGTTTTTGTCTTAAATTTGAAGCTTTTTACTAATATAGAGATATGTTAGTTTTAAACCTCTTCAAATTAGGGTAGACCTTTACTTTAAACTCAGCAATGTGAGTGTGTTGTGTGAACTTGTGTTAGCGAGACAGTGTGTTGTATGAATTTGTGTTAGCAAGGCAGTGTGTTTTGTGAACTTAATTGTGTTAGCTTGACAGTGGGTTGTGTGAATTCTTGTTAGCTTGACAATGTATTGCGTAAACTCATGTTAGCGGGACAGCGTGTTGTGTAAAATCGTGTATAAAGTGTAAGTGTGACAGTGTGTTGTGTAAACTCGTGTTAGCTAGACAGAGTGTTGATTGAACTCGTATTAGCGAGACTTCGTGTTGTGTAAACTGGTGTTAGTGAGACTGCGTGTTGTGTAAACTCGTGTTAGCGAGACTGCGTGTTGTGTAAACTCATGTTAGCGAGACAGCGTGTTGTGTGTATTCTTATTAACGAGACAGCATGTTGTGTGAATTCGTGTTAGCGTGACAGTGTGTTGTGTGAACTTGTTATCCTGAAAATTTGTCGTGTGAACTGGTGTTAGAGAGATAGTGTGTTGTGTGAACTAGTGTTAGCAAGATTGCATATTGTGTGAACTCGTGTTAGCCAGACTGCGTGTTATGTGAACTCGTGTTAGCGATATTGCATGTTTTTTGAATTTGTGTTAGCGTGACAGTGTGTTGTGTGAACTCGTGTTAGCCTGACAGTGTGTTGTGTGAAATGGTATTAGGATGACAGTGTGTTGTGTGAAATGGTATTAGGATGACAGTGTGTTATCGCAACAGCGTTTGGTGCGAACTTGTGTTAGTGAATAGTGAGACAGCCTGTTTTGAGAATTCGTGTTAGCGTGACAGTGTGTTGTGTGAACTCGTGTTAGCCTGACAGTGTGTTGTGTGAAATGGTATTAGAATGACAGTGTGTTGTGTGAAATGGTATTAGGATGACAGTGTGTAATGGCAACAACATTTGGTGCGAACTTGTGTTAGTGTATAGTGAGACAGCCTGTTTTGTAACTTTGTGTTAGCGTGACAGTGTATTGTGTAAACTCGTGTTAGCGTGACAGTGTATTGTGTAAACGCGTGTTAGTGAGACTGCGTGTTGTGTAAACTCATGTTAGCGTGACAGTGTGTTGTGTGAATTCATCTAAGCGTGACAGTGTGTTGCGTGTACTTGTGTTAGCTAGACAGTATGTTGTATGAACTCGTATTAGCGAGACTGCGTGTTGTGTAAAACTTGTGTTAGCGAGACAGCGTGTTGTGTGAACTTGTGTTAGTGAGACAGCGTGTTTGTAAATTCGTGTTAGCATGATAGTGTGTTGTGTGAACTCGTGTTAGCCTGATATTTTGTTGTGTGAAATTGTATTAGCGTGACAGTGTGTTGTGTGTTAGTGTGACAGTGTGTGGTGCGAACTTGTGTTAGTGCGAAAGTGTTTTTCAGTGTTGTGATGGCGAGCTGTGTGATAGCCTAATGGCGTCTTTTGTGTCGGTAAGATGGAACGCTTTTATGAAAGTGCTATTGAGCTTTAGCAAGTGGCCCTATCTGGACACGCCTTATTATAATTGATCAGTTCTCATATATACAGTGAATTACCGGTATTATTGTCACCATGAAATCAGCATTTACAGTTGCAATTACCTAGTTAGTAATCATAATTTATTGGTTTGTCAGTTTTAAAATTATGGTGTTCCAATGATGTGAAGTTGCAGTGTGTTAGCATGTTAATTTCAACAGACTGCCACTCCAATGCAGCTTTAAACAACACGCTGCTGTGTTAACACAAAACAAAATATCATGCAAACACAACTTTAAACAATCTGTTGAGTGTTAGCTTCACTGCATGTTGGATTCAGTGTGCTGGCATATTATCACTGACGTACATGCTAGCACATTGTCACCTCGTGCTAGTATGTTGTCATAAATACTCTAGCACATTATCCTAAACCCACTAGTGCATGATTACTTTGCACTTGTATGTTGTCTTATTAGGGAATAGCATAAATGACTGCCTTAATTGGTGTAAACTTCTTTTAATTGATGAAAGAGTACATTAAAATTTACAAATTATAAACAGAAAATGTGACAATATCTTATCTCTCAATTTGATAATCTAATTTATAATCTCATGAATTGCACTTTTTATTAGTAAAAGAATTATAGATTAAAAAATTTCAATTTCTTTTGGATAGGTGTGACTCATCTGAAGACTGAATTTTGATACCAAGCATGACCATGATTTGCCAGAAGATCATCTGTTTGGATGTGACATGGAATAAACAGCATAGTGAAAATAAGTCAAGTTTTGGTTTGTGAAGACAATTTTTAAACACACTGTGTATCATTTTTAAATTTTGATTTGACAACATAAATCCACAAATATGAACATATCAATTGCTCTCAGTTTTTCAAGTGAAATAGTTTTTGTAACAGAAATACATGTACCAGTATTTACATTGGAATAAATGTTATTTTTAAATATAATAATATTTTGTTTGTGTAGCATGTTGACCTCTTATTTAAGGTCTTCCCTTTCAAAGTTTAGACTTACTTATTCTAATGATTAAGATAGATCCTCTGTCTTCAGCAGGAATAGAAGATCGTGTAATACATGTATGTGTATTTTTTAAAGTATAATGTAAAAAAAATTGTTATTTTGGCACATACAACTAATTAAAGGCATAAACATGTGTATGATTCCAAGGAATTCAGTACATAGGGCATGTACATGTAGTTTTCTAAAACAAGATTGAAGAGATGTCCAGTCGCATTTCAATGTCAACTGCAAAACTGTGCCTGTTGCATACTTATTAGCCCATCTGAGCTAAAGGAATCAGTAAATTTTTTAAAAAACATAATTTTATCCATTATCATCATTGTCTAAAATTTCACAATATCATTTTCCAGAACCAAAGTGAAACTTGGCACAGAGCATCCTTAGTGTAGGGGATTCAAATTGTTCTTATGCAGGGCAATACCTTCAAAGAGATTTGTTTCTTTAATGCTGTAAATGTATTATATTTAGCTTGTACAATATTTGGTGGAAATTGACTTTTGAATAAGTTAGCGTAGATATTCTTATTTATGTTTATGTACAAGACTTTTAGCTTTGTACTTGATTTAGTGATTGCTGCATTCCGCCAAAGCCGCTAAAAAAGAATACACAGCCATATGTAATATGTTTACAATATACCTTTCAGAGAATTTTACACTCCTTTTGAGGTACCACCAGTTGCTAGTGGAAAGCTGCAAATTCGAAACATACACAACACATTTCTGTGCGTTTATTATAAAAGTATTGTTCTACTTACTGATTGCAACTAATGAAGATTGTTCATCATTATTGTAAATACATTTGGATTTTTTGAATTATTATATAATTTGTTTATTTTATTTACCTAGTTATATTGTATATTAAATGATTTTAAAGCCATTTTTAGCTCTACTGGTCAGAGACCAGAAGAGCTTATGCGATAGTAATGCGTCCGGAGAGTCCGTCCGTCCACCAAATTAAAGTCTGTCTGTCTGTCCGTCTGTAAACATTTTTTCAAAACGCTACTCCTCCTACAATTTTAGTCTTATTTCAATATAACTTGGCACACAAGTAGACTACACTAAGATACATAGAATAGTGCATGGGTTTTTAATTTCGATGAACATTGTTGCCATGGTTACTAAAAATAGATTTTTTTTTGAAATTCCTTTAAAACGCTACTCCTTCCACAGTTTTGGTCTGATTTCAATATAACTTGGCACACAAGTAGACTACACTAACATACATAGAATAGTGCTTTGGATTTTGATTTCAATGAACGGTGTTGCCATGGTTACTAAAAATAGAATTTTTTTCTGAAATTCCTTTAAAACGCTACTCCTTCCACAGTTTTGTTCTGAATTCAATATAACTTGGCACACTAGTAGACTACACTAAGATACATAGAATAGTGCATTGGTTTTTGATTTCGATGAACGGTGTTGCCATGGTTACTAAAAATAGAATTTTTTTCTGAAATTCCTTTAAAACGCTACTCCTGCTACAGTTTTGGTCTGAATTCAATATTACTTGGTACACAAGTAGGCTACACTAAGATACATAGAATAGTGCATGGGTTTTTAATTTCGATGAACGGTGTTGCCATGGTAACTATAAATAGAATTTTCCATGAAATGCCTTAAAAACGCTACTCCTTCTACTGTTTTGGTCTGATTTCAATATTACTTGGCACACAAGTAGACTACACTCAGATACATAGAATAGTGCATCGGTTTTTAATTTCGATGAACGATGTTGCCATGGTTACTAAAAAAAGAATTTTCTGTGAAATTCCTTAAAAACGCTACTCCTTCTACAGTTTTGGTCTGATTCCAAAATAACTTGGCACACAAATAGACTACACTAAGATACATGGAATAGTGCATCGGTTTTTAATTTCGATGAACGATGTTGCCATGGTTACTAAAAATAGAATTTTCTGTGAAATTCCTTTAAAACACTACTCCTTCTACAGTTTTGGTCTGATTTTAGTATAACTTGGCACACAAGTAGACTACCCTAAGATACATAGAATAGTGCATAAGTTTCTGATTTCGATGAATGGTGTTACCATGGTTACTAAAAATAAAAATAGAATTTTCTGTGAAATTCCTTAAAAACGCTACTCCTTCTACAGTTCTAGTTATTCTTTTTTTTCTTCTGCTTCCTAGACCGGAACTTTGAGGCCTCATTTCTCACTCATTTATCAACGGATTTCGCTCAAATTTTCAGACGTTATAGACGTTAATAAACTCTATCAGAATGTTGTCTAAAATTTCAAAAAGCCACTTCCGGTTTTGAGTTATTTCCCTTTAAATGAAAATTTATAGGCTTTCGTTTCCAGACAAAGGCTTAGAGACGGCTAAAGCTGGAGCAGAAATTTTACTGATTATAGATAATAGAAGGATTGAAGTTGTGCCCATCGGTTTTTGTTTTTCGATTTCTCTATTCAAAATGGCGCTATATAGGGGTCAAAAATTAGAACGCTTAAAAGAACCAAAAATTACTCATATTTTTCTTTTTATCTTCTAAACTAAAAATATTTTGTTAAAATATATAGAACATAATTTGTGCAGAATTAGAAGATCTTTCAAATGATATGTCGAAAAAAAGGGCTGACCCCTAAATTAAGGGACCTAGAGGGGCCCAAAGTTTTTTCCAGATATCTCAAAAAGTATTGAGAATTTGTTTCACATCAAAGAAGCAAAGTTGTTCAAAATATCAAGCTTTATCTAATGGGCTCGTCAAAAAACGTCCAGTGACGTCACTTCCGGTTGAACCGGAAGTAGTCAGAAAATATCTTTTATGTATATTTTTGCCGTTTTTGACAGGTTTTTGGGTAACATGTGTCTCTAGAAGCTTAAATATTAATTTTCCGTCCGTCGTCGTCACTTCCGGTCAAACCGGAGGTACCAAAGAATGGCTTAATTTTGCAATTCTTAACATAGATTTGGAGGATTAACCCATTTTTGGACCTCATTACTCTTTTTTTTAAAATGAAAGTTACTTCCGGTCAAACAGGACGGAAGACCTACTCGTTGCTTTGCAACGAGCTCGGCTCTAGTTATTATTATTTTTCTTCTTCTTCCTGGGTACTTTTTTGTCCGGGAATGATCTCGTAAACTATACATCCGACTATGGTGAAATGTTTTTAGGGTCAGTACACATGTTATGTAGATTTGCGGAACGAAGGTCATTTTGCGCGCACGTGCTTGCAAGAGCGTGCACGTGCAACATGTGAAATGACCGATTTAATTGATATAGGCGTAACTTTTAAAATTGTTGATGAAATGCTTTGAAACTTATAATATAAGGATGTATTAGAAGCATAGACAATATGACATGGTCAAAATAGCAAGATCTCACGCGCATGCACGTGCACTTTGTTCTGATTGGCTGAAACTAAAGTCTCAATATCTTTCTTGTCTTTTGACGAAATCCTTTGAAATTTTGAAAATAGCCATGCATAAGTCTATCCTACAACATGATATATAGCAATTATCATGAAAACACGTGCATGCACGTGCGCTGCAATCTGATTGGCTTAAACTTTAAATAGCTATAACTCCCTTGATTTTCAACCAAACAGGATGGGATTTGGAACATAGATAGATATACTGGACTACTACAAGAAAATATGGACACCATGCACATGCATACACGTGCATGTACGTGCGCTGCAATCTGATTGGCTGAAACTTTAACAGCTATAACTCCCTTGGTTTTCAACCAAACGGGGTGAGATTTAGAACATAGATAAATGTAACGGACATCTACAAGAAGATATGATCACCATGCTCATGTATGCACGTGCGTGCATGTGAAATGAGCAAAATCAAAAAAACACTTGAATGAGCGTATCTTTTTAATACTTTTGGATTAAATACTTTAATATTTAGTATATTTAAATATATAGATTGTGTAGACAAGATGATATGGTCATTACGCACATGCATTCACATGCGCACGCGTACAATGCTAAAATTTGAATGAACTTTGTACACTTCTGGGTAAACGTTGTTAAAGTCTCAAATGCATCGAGTTTGTCTTATTTAATGAAGCTTACAGGGAATATGGCACCAAAAGGGAGTTGGGGAGCGTTTGGGGAACATCTGTAACGGTACCCGTTACAATTAGCACTAGTTATTATTATTTTTCTTACCGATTTTGTGCACGCAATTTCTCAGAAACGGCTGGACCGATTCTCACAAAATTCTCAGATCTGATAGATATTTATCTGAAACTTGTCTAAAGGTGTCGGATATCAAAGATCATGACTTGAAAATGTGTCGAACAACATTTTGTCCGTCTTCAATTCTTCCGGTCGTTACAAAAAAGGGGATTAAAACTGGATTTACTAAATTTCTTTGTCTTTCTTTGTATCTTTTTCTGTGATATTCATGGCATAAGTAAAGACCCCTATTTGCTGATTTAACGTATTACCAGTTTCTTGATTTGATTAAGAAGAAATTAAATATCTTTGAATGCCTTAGAACTTTTGCAAGCGTAGGTTCAACGTTTCCTTAAACACTAAATAATATTCATTTCATTTTCTCATAAATAGGCTGCGCGGGTAATACACATGATGCCATTGTGCAGGTAAGGTCTTCCACGTGATGGGGGAATGGACCTGTTGAAAACCCTCTCTGGTTCCACAGAGTCGAGTTTTTTGCAAATAAAATGTATAAAACAAATATCATGTGTGTGCATCTTATATCCCACCCCCATTTTTTTTTTTTTTGAAAACTGTAAGAAACCTAGCCCCCACTTTTCTCACTTATGAAAATGAATGCTAATTCCGCTTGAATGTTTTACATTCTACATAAAATGACCCTTACATTTATATAAAAGGCACTCTTCTTAAAGTTGAGAAAATTATAAGGCTACATTCTTTCTACAAAATAATGGTAATAAACAAGTCGATATTCAAGACAGCCCCACTCGGAAGTGCGCAGCCAGGTAGAATTCGCAGATATAAGACATACAACTTACAAGTAACGTTTTAAAAGTTTCATTCATAAAAAAAATTTAGTTCCCCCCTTATGTAATTTGATAATTTTCTATCATTCATTCTTCCTTTGTAGAATTGTAGATGGAAGAATTGTCTGTAGAATTTATAATTATTTCATTAAAAAAATTTTGTCTTGAGAAAATAAAGATTTTCAGCTGCATTTATTAGCATCTCGAATTTTCTTGTATATCTTTTACTTGCATATGAATAATGTCATTAAATAAAACAAAAGAAATCAAACTCTTTTTCCATCTTTTTTAATTCATTCATAAATACTTGGATCCGCAGCTGCGCGGTGGCCTCATCGCTACTGTAAACAATTCATTCATTACGCCGAAAATGTTCATGATTCCGCTAAATTAAGAAAGTTTACACATGGTTTATCATCTCATATCAAACATCAGACATGTCCAATGCATGAATGCTCGAGTTAAAGAGGAAAATTCAGGAATTATTTTGCGTCGGCCATATTCTGACGTGAACCTATGCGACAATTTGTAATTAAGGTCTTCTGTCTTCAGCGGAAGACCTTCTTGTTATTCTTAGGTTTCTTTTTCACTTTTATTAAGGTCTTTCGTCTTCAGCAGAAGACCTTCTTCTTATTCTTCGGTTTCTTTTTCATTTTCTTTTCTTACCTATAATAAAGGTCTTCTGTCTTCAGCGGAAGATTTTCTGGTTATTCTTACGTTTCTTTTTCACTTTTATTATTATCATTTAGTTCTTCCGTCTTCACGGAAGACCTTATAGTGATTCTACTGTTTCTTCTTCTTATTTTTTTTTTGATCAAAATTTTGTACAGGCGATTTCTCATGCACTATTCAGCCGTTTTCAATGAAATTTTCTGTAATAATGCGTCATTGTATGAATTTTATATAAAATTCCGCTTTTTAGAAAATTCGCTTCCGTTGCCAAGTTATGGACAGTTTTCTGATTTTAAAATGCAATTTTGTCGCCCCTTTTTTTTTATCAAAAGAAGGATATGGAGATAACGAACAGTATTCAATCTCAAAGTCCGTAAAATAATACAAAATAAGAGCAGAGCAAACAGGGACCTTCGAAACATCAGAGGTGGGATCAGGTGCCATGGAGGAGTGAGCATCCCCTGCCGACCGGTCACACCCGCCGTGTGCTCGTTGTTATAATCAGGAAATAACGGAAAAAATCCGTGGTCAATTCAGTGTATAAATAATGGACTAACAATTGGTATGAAAAACGTCAGTCAACATTTCATTCAATGATAAATTGTATTTGCTGACAAGGTCATTGTATCGACCATAGAATTTACGAAATGATGACTTTAAACGAGACTGTTGATATTCTTGTTTCATCAACTTGCTTGTCAATAATTTACCTCGTTTAAGAAAGTGTTCATACGTAAAACATGCTCTTGCGTATCGAATCAACTGAGATATAAATACTCCGTATGCAGGTGATGAAGGTATATTGCTGCATAAGTAAGGGAAGTTGAAAATAGAAAAGTTAAAGTCATCACGTTTATCATATAGCTTGGTTGTTAGATTACCACTAGTGTCTTTCTCAAGTAAAATATCCAAGTATGAAGCAGAAGTGTCGGACTCTGTGGTATCTTTTATCTCAAGCTCACCAGGATATATCGTATCGACGTACGTATGGAAATTATCATTATTAATTGACAATACGTCGTCGATATATCTAAATGTCGAGTTGAAGACCACAGCAAGTGTTTTCTTCTTATCATGTAAAAGATTTTGCATAAATTCTGCTTCATATGAATATAAAAATAAGTCTGCTAATAACGGAGCGCAATTAGTACCCATGGGTATTCCAATAGATTGTTGGAATACCTGGTCTCCAAAAACCACATAGATATTGTCAATCAGAAACTCAAGCATCTTTTTGATGTCAACTTCAGAGTACTTATGCGGGCAATCAGAATCTGTTTTAACAAAATAATTTTTCAAATGACCAATGACGAGGTAAGTAAACTTACGAGTTCCATTTTTGTTGAAGAAGCAGCAGTCAATGATATCAAAAAGCCTGGATTTTAATTTGTCGTGGGGAATTGTTGTGTATAAAGTTGAAAAGTCGTAAGTTTTTATGCTGTTGATTTTTGTAAAGTCTTGTGATTTCAAATTGTCCAAAAGTTCTTTAGAATTTTTTAGTATCCACATCTAATTTACACCACTTCTTGAATATATAGTTGTACAATGACTTAAGATATGACATGGAGATTTATTGGAGACGATAGTTCGTGACTTTCTGGTTTGCAGAATCACCTTTTCATGCGTCGTCAATACTTTCGCTCGTTAAATATGCATACGCAAGTGAGTTAAGGCTACGTATGAAGTTTTGTATGCAAAATAATAAAGTAAGACCAATTATTGCTATACATACCGCAAAGAAAATGTTGAGACTTCTTTTCTAATACATTCTTGGTGCCCACGATATGCGACTGCCATTTCACATTTTGGCGTCATGTTATGACGTCATCGACTTTTACTACACAAGTTTATAAAAAACCTCAACAAAATACCTTCGGCGCAAGGGCATACCTTACTTTGTTTTACAGAAGCAAGGTATAAAGAAAAGCAGAACATTCCAAAGATTTAAGATATTACTTCACAAATGTCGACACTGCAATGGTTTATTTACTATTTGCACAATTCTTAGTTGAAACAGGATAAAAATAGGATTTGGCCTTGCGCCAATGTTGCTTTGTTGATGTGTTTTATTACATTGATTAGGAAAGAACTATGAAGTCATAATATGACGTCATAATGTGCACTTGCAATAATATACTGTGGGTACATATTACGTATAAGAAAATCAATTTGAACTTTCTCTCTACATAAAATATACAATTTATGCAATTTTATTAGCTCATTTGCATAGAAAAACCATATCTAGCCTTAACTCACTTGCGTATTTAAAGAATTGTATTTTCTAAATTTTTTTGTTATTCAATATTTTTCATTCATTTCTGGTATGTTAATACAAATCTTTTTTATAATGCTCACTGTATAATTTTTTTGAAAATTGATAAATCAGAACTCTAGATATTAGCAGTTAAAAATCTGAAACGGGTCCAAGATGGCGCCTGTCTCTGTCAACTCCGACATTTTACAATAGGGGTTTACGGAATCAGCCGAGCGTTTGCTTGAACGAAAGTAAGACAAGGAAAAATAAAATGTAGAGGAATACTTGGATTGTCACGTCGTAGTTACGTTGCAATTCTGTGTCGAACTATGTTCATCTTAAATGTCTTCTATAATTAGTTTTGGCTGTTCTCAAAGTAGAAAAAGAAAAGACTAAATGTAGAAAGGAAACTCTATACCTAATACCGGTACTTTCTTATTTGCAACACGTGGAAAGAAGTATAAAATCATAGTTATAAGTAATAGTTTTTCTAGAAACAATATCAATGAATATAGTATGTATAAAAATTACAAACTGTTTTCCCATGCACACTAGTGTCATATGAAAATAATAGAAGAGACAAAATAAGATAACAGTTTTTTTAAAAGATCGCTAAATGAATCGAAGTTTATATTAACATTCTTGTCTCAAAGATCTGATTCAAGTTATTGAGCATAAATGGTATCCGATTCATTGAGTGTCTTCGGACGACATATATGTTCCGGAAAAACATTTCAACCTTTTTTTTTGAATGCTTAGCTAATAGGGATAGTTCACTTAGCGGATAAACAGGAAATTTTAAAAAGTTAAAAATGCATAACTGTTTCACTGCTTTAGTGTTACTTGCTTATATACAATATGAAATTTGTAAAATGTGTTAATTATACTGTCTTCACCTTGATATTTTAGCTATAAGAACGTTCTTTTTTTTCTTTCCATTGAAGCTATCACACCTATTAAATGGAACATTGAAAAGAAAAGGTGCAAAGATTTACTCGTGGCGTTTGACGCAAAATTAAGAATAGTGATTCGCCTTTCATTATTTTAAGACATGTACTGTTGTATACATATACAAATACATTTAGAGCTGTGATCCCAATAGCGTAATACTAAGAGCATTGCATTTTCACGCTGGCTATTCGGGTTTAATCCCATTTGTTTCTATAAGACGTTTGATAACTTTTTTCAGCTCGATTTCGCGTACTTTTTTTCAGAATCAGACGGAAGACTTCTGGTTGCTTGCAAACGAGTTTTTTTTTCTAGTTATTGTACTGTTTCTTATTCTTTTTATTTTTTTTTACTTTCAGATTTTGTGTGCGCGATTTCTCGAAGACTACTGGATGGAATTACATAAAATTATCATAGAAGATGTGTCGTAACATGAACTTGATCTATCTGAGCAATTTTTTGAAAATTTCTATGCGGTGCCAAGTTACAGGACATTTCCGAAATTAAAATGACATTTTGTCCATGATTAAACTCAAAAACGGTAAAAGATATCAATATGAAACTTTTAGGGATCATAGATTGTGATATATACTATCCAGGACGCGACCTTTTGTTCGTCGTCGGTACTTCCTGTCGTTAGGAGAAACGAATTAAAAAAAATGTATTTTCTAACTTTTTTGTATCAATATTTTTTATTCATTTTTGGAATGCTAATAGAGACCCTTCTTTTGATGCTTACTATATAATTTGTTTGAATATTGATAAATCAAAACTTTAGATATTAACATTCGAAAATCTGAAGCGGGACCAAGATGGAGGCTGTGTCTGTCAACTCCGCCATTTCGCGAGTAGAGGTCTATGGAGGCAGCTGAGCGTTTGATTAAACCATTCTGACATAAGGATACATGAAATATAAAAAACTACTTGGACTTTCACGTAGTAGTATGTTGCAATTTAGTGTCAAACTTAAAACTTAATTTCCGTTTCACTGCTTTAGTGTAACTAGGCTAGAAACAATGTGTAATGTGTACAATGTGTTAAATATACGTTCTTAACGAAATAAAATAAAGTTGATGAGAGTGTTTTATGTATTTAATTTCATTGAAGCTATCACACCTATTTAATAGTTCAGTCCAAAGAAAAAGCACGATTATTTACGTGTGGCGTTTGGCGTTCGGCGCAATATTATGAAAAGTGGCCCACCTTTTATAATTCTTAAACAGGTGTACAGTTGCAAAAATATACATAAGTATATTTAGAGCAGCACTCCCAATAACTTAATGGTTTGCGCGTTGAGGATAAATGCAAAAAAGAGCATTCACGTTGGCGACCTGTGCTCCATCCCCCTTGTGACCAAAATTTTGAATTTTTCTACTTTTCATTTTACTTGTTTTTTTTTCTTGAATCGGACGGAAGACCTCTCGTTGCTCGCAACGAGATCGTATCTAGTTTACGTCGTCCGTTTCCAACGTGTTTTTCAATATTTTTCATTTATTTTTGGGGTGTTTAATAGAAACCTTTCTTATAATGCTTACTGTATAATTTGTTTGAACATTCATAAATCCTAACTCTAGATATTAACATTTAAAAATCTGAAGCGGACCCAATATGGCTGGTGTCTATGTCAATTCCGACATTTTGCAATAGGGGTTTTCAGAGGCAGCCAAGCGTTTGTTTGAACAAAAGTTAATAAGGATAATTGAAATGTAAAGGAATACGGGGATTGTCACGTAGTAGTTCCGTTGCAATTCTGTATCAAACTAAGTTTAAATCCATGGTCGTCTCAAACGTCTTCTATTATTGGTTTTGGCTGGTTCTCAAAGAAGAAAAAAAAGACTAAATGTGCAAATGAAAAACATACCTTCTATCATTTGTTTTGCGGAAAAACAGATCTTAAATAACAGTTACAAATAATAGTTCTTAAGAAACAATATAGATGTATATACATGTAGTAAGTATTAAACGTATCCACTTTTTTGCTCATGCACACATGAGTCATATTACAAACATAAGAAAACAATTTTTTAGAGGAATTGAGTTTATTTTAATATTCTTGTCTCAAAGATATGATTTAAGTTATTGAACACAAATGGTATCTGACTCCTTGACCGTCTTATGTCGACACATGTTTTTCGTCGAAACATTTCAACCTTTTCTTGAAAGTTTAACTAATCGGTATACATGTAGTTCAGTTTGGGGATAAACAAAAGATTTTAAAAGTAAAAAAAGTAGCAGTTTCGCCAATTTAGTGTTACTTATCTATTTACGTCATAGAATTTGTAAATGTGTTAAAACAATTTCTTAAGATATAAGAACGTTCTTTTTTTATTTCTGTTGAAACTATCACACCTATTTAATGGGAAATTCTAAAGAAAAGGTTCATGATTTACTCGTGGTGTTTAACGCAAAATTATGAATAGTGACCCCCCTTTCATTATTCTAAGACAGATGTATTGTATGAGAAGTATATACAAGTAGATTTCGAGCCGTGGTCCCAATAGCGTAATAGTAAGCGCTTTGGATTTCCATGCTGGCGACCCGGGTTTAATCCCCTTTAATTGTTTCGATATAAAGCTTTATCACTTCTTGATTCTGAGGTTTTTTTATTTCAGAATCGGACGGAAGACCTCTCGTTGCTCGCAACGAGTTTCTTTTCTAGTTATTATTCTTTTTTGACCAAAATTTTGTGCAGGCGATTTTTCGAGAACTATTCAGGCGTTTTCAATGAAATTTTCAGGAAATATGCGTCATTATGCAATTTTGTCGCCCCTTTTTATCGAAAATGACAAAAGATATGAACTGGAAACTTATTGGAGACAATAGTTCGTGACTTTCTGGTTTGCAGAATTGCCTTTTCGTGCGTCGTCAATACTTCTAATCGTTACGATATTCAAATTTAAAAAATCGTATTTCTAACTTTTTTTCAATATTTTTTCCAGTCTGGTAACCACATACTATCCCGTCCTTAAGAACCTTAGCGGTATCCTTCAAAAGAACCTTCAAATTCTCCATTCAAACAAACGAATGGCAGAGGTCTTTATGGAACCCCCACTGGCTCTATACAGACGCCCAAGGAACCTAAAGGACATGGTAGTAAGAACTAGACTGGACAACCAATTACCTAACGGGGGCTTTAAAATTTGCTCTGACAGAAAATGTCTTCTTTGTAAGCACAGCACTGGTACAGACAGTTTTAAAAGCCCTGTTACAGGCCGCAGCTACAAAATACTAGGGAATTTGCCCTGTCATACTGTCAACTTCATTTATCTCATAAGTTGCAAATTTTGCTCCAAACAGTATATTGGTGAAACAGGAGATCTCCGCAGGAGAGTCAATAACCACCGCTCGACCATTTGTTTCCATTTTAGAAGTTTGATCACTTTTTTATCAGTTCGATTTTTTTCAGAATTAGACGGAAGACCAATCGTTGCTCGCAACGAGTTTTTTTCTGGTTATAATTTTTCCTTACCGATTTTGTGCACGCGAGTTCTTGAAAACGGCTTGATGGATTCTCATGAAACTTTCAGGTCTGATAGAGCATCAAAAAATTTAAGGGCTGGCCCCTAAAATTAGGGGCCTAGAGGGACCGAAAGTATTTCCTTAATAACTCAAAAAGAATTGAGAATTTGTAATACGATAAAGAAGCAAAGTTGTTCAAAATGTCGAGCTTTATCTAATGGGGTCGGCGAAACACGTGCGGCGACGTCACTTCCGGTAACACCGGAAGTTATCAAAAAATGCAAATGTTTGCTGTTCTTGACAGATTTTGGATATCATATGTCACTGGAAAGTTAAATATTTATTTTTGTCCGTTGAAGGTACTTCTGGTCATACCGGAAGTTGCAAAAAATTGCTTAATTTTGCAATAAATTTGGAGGATTAAACCATTTTTCTTTTTTTTTAAATGAAAGTTATTTCCGGTCAAACACGACAGGAGGACCTACTCGTTGCTATGCAACGAGCTCGGCTCTAGATTTTGTTCTTTTTTACCCTTAGCATATTCTCTTACTGTTGATTAAGTAAAACAAATTATTTATTGTTTATGTAGAAGATTTGGAACTTCCGTGTTACCAGTATCTCTAATCAATCAAGAGGGATTATGTTTCTTAGCTTCAAGTTTTACCGGTGTTTTTATTCGAAATTTTTTTTTTGGCTTGTCTACTTACCTCCCTCCTCCCCCCTTTTTTTACACACATTTTAAAATCGACAGTTCACCGAACGCTGGCTATCGGGGTACATCAGCATGATTTACTATGGTTTAAAATTAAAATGTCTAAATGCATTTTAAATTATGGTAGACATAAATTTTGCAGGAAAAAGTAGCGCTTATAAGAACAGTAATAACTAAATATGCATTGATCTCTCGCTCCCACTTTTTTCTCTCTCTCTATCTCTCTAAAAAAAATTACATGTATATGGAATATACCTTTTAATTTTAAGATTTCTAAACATGAATTCAAATTAAATCATTTGTAAAATTTGTAAAATGATCAGAAAACAAAGATTTGGCATTTTTAATTTATTCATGCATCGACATGGTTAAATGCTGTCCTAGCAATGTGCATATCCTATCTCCTGTATATCAACACCAAGTTAAAATATTTAAAAATTATGAATAAATTTACGTACTAAATAGTAATAAATGTTCCAGTTAATTTTAAATTTTTGTTACACTTTGAAATTCAATTTTTCTTTCTAGTTCACGAAAAGCAGTCAACTAAAGATTACTTCCGTGTTTAAAATACGGCGATTTTGACGTCGTTTTATGAGACTTGTGACGTCAAGCGATAAGGGCCTTTTCTCATGACGGCAGTCAAATTATACACGTAAATATATTACATTATAATGAATGACTCACATATATAAACATTGTATTTTATTAAACAGTCGTTCATGATATCGGCATTTCGTTTCTAAACTTTTGGATATATAAATAAATACGAAATGACAATTATTAGCTCACCTGACACTACTGGCTTTTAAAACCCCTGTCCGTATGAAAATCCACTGTCTTTCTCTGTATCCTACAGCATTTTCACAGTAATCTACGGTATATCTACAGTATGCTACGGTATGCTAGATCTGTATATACAGTAAATCTCTGTATGCCACTGTATGTATCCCCTGCATGCCACAGTTACATACAGTAGGCCCCGATACGCCTACAGTATGCCACTGTATGGCTACTGTTTCCTACAGACAACTACGGTAAACCACAGTATATGCCCCAGTACGCCCCTATATATGTTCATTGAAGCAAAAAGAAGAAAGGTAACACACTCCCAGAGCACTGTACGGCTACCTAAGATGTGGGATTGTCAATTTAGTACACAGAGTTACTTACCTAAGAATTTTTTGAACATTATTTTAAACACATGGTAGTATTTTTTTTAAGTGTTAAGAGACTAATTGTGTTCTTTTATAACTCTGAAATAACTATGAAATATTAATAAATTGTTGCTTCAAGGAATATTTATCTATCAATTTTTAAAATTAATTATTTAATTATTCTTTGGTTTGATTTATTACTTAATTTTTTTATTTTGCAAACACCTATTTAATCCATAAAATACTTGGAGTGACTTTGAACTTTAAAAAAAAAAACACGACCGGGGTAATGCTGAATTTTGGAAAATTGTAGTTTTTAGAATTGATATAGTTTCCTTGAAAAAATAAATAAAATTAATTTAATGAAATTAATCATTTTAAAAACAAATCAATCTATTTCTTGACAAATACAGAGCTGCATAGTTAACTCGGCACAAAATAAATAAAGGTGAGGTGGTAAGTGAAAATTAAATAAAATAAATGAATTTAAAAATACAAAATTAATAAATGAACTAATTATTTATCTTATTTATTTATTTGTTTATCAATTAATCTGCAAATACATAGATAAAGAAAATAAATAAAAATTAATTTATTTATTTTGTAACTGACAAACAACA
>NW_026938529.1:0-85324 GCF_032062105.1 Saccostrea cuccullata | reverse complement strand
TTTGAGCTGAGAACCTGTCAACATCATTTTGATATAAAGTTTCTTTTACGTAAAATTATATAATATATTATCATACCACAAGTTAGATTTACTTTCCATTCACCACTTGTAGAACATCCGAGCATTCCTGAAACTTTTTTCTTGAAAATATATTTGTGACACTGTAGATGTATCTGTCTGTATATTCCTATTCCGTCCCATCTTTCCAACCTATTAGAGTCAGCGCCATATATGAACGGAGGCATCCCACAGTCTGTTTACATTCAACAATAATTTAAATGTTTTTAATGAAACATTTATTGGTTATTACTGTATGTGTATTTAAAAACATAGCTTCATATTATTGGCGGTTTTGGTAAAGATGCGCTATTTCATGAATACCACAGCAAACTCATTTCTATATATTTCCATTTCTAATTTTTCCCTCTGTGATAACTCTTTGAGATTAGCGGAGTTATTTATTTTTGTCCCCCGCTTTCGCGAAAGCGAGGGGACATTAAATCTCATTCGTCTGTCCGTCTGTCCGTCTGTCCCTCCGTCCGTCTGTCTGTCCGTCAGTCTGTCAGTCTGTCCGTCACAAAAACTTTAACCTTGTCCATAACATTTGATTTAGTGGAGCCATGACTTTCATATTTCACATGTATATTTCTTATGACAAGACCTTTTTTTGGGTACCACTAAATTTGACCTTTTGACCTTCACCTTGGACTTTGACCCACTTTTACACAAAAATTCCAAACTTTTACTTTGGCCATATCTTCTGAACAGTAGAAACTAGGACATTTATACTTCACGTACGTATTCTTTGTGGTAAGACGTTTCATTGGATACCAACAACCTTGACCTTTTGACCTTGACCTTGGAGATTTATGTACTTATGAAAAAACTTTAACTTTGACCAAAACTTTTATATGGTAAGGGTTAAGGATTTCATACTTCATGTATGTAATCCTTTAGAAAAGAACTTTCATTAGATACCAAGAACTTTGATCCTTTGACCTTTTTTTTAAAAACTATAACCTTGGTTACAACTTTTGAACATTGGATACTATAGGACTTTCATATTTCACATAATATGTATTCTTTGTGGCAAGACCTTTCATTGGATACCAACAATTTTGACTTTTGACCTTGACCTTGGAGATTTATGTCCTTATGAAAAAACTTTAACCTTGACCAAAACTTTGGAATGGTAGGGGCTAGGGCTTTCGTACTTCACATATGTAATCCTTGTGAGAAGACCTTTCATTAAATACCAAGAACTTTGATCCTTTGGCCTTGACCTTGGAGTCTGACCTACTTTTCAAAAACTTTGACCTTGGCCACAACTTTGGAACAGTAGATACTGGGACTTTCATATTTCACATATGCATTCTTTCTGGCAAGACCTTTCATTTGATACCATTAACCTTGTCCTTTTGACCTTGACCTTGGACATTTTTTGTACTAATAAAAAACTTAAACCTTGACTATAACTTTTGAATGGTAAGGGCTAAGGCTTTTATACTTCAAATATGTAATCCTTATGAGAAGACTTTACATTGGATACCAAGAACTTTAACCCTTTGACCTTGACCTTGGACATTTTTTGTACTAATAAAAAACTTAAACCTTGACTATAACTTTTGAATGGTAAGGGCTAGGGCTTTGATACTTCAAATATGTAATCCTTATGAGAAGACTTTACATTGGATACCAAGAACTTTAACCCTTTGACCTTGACCCTGGGTTCAGTGATGATTTCTAAATAAATGACATATGATAGGGTGTTCATATTACACACAATACGTCATAAAAAATGACATCATACCCACAATGGCACTGAAAGCGGGGGACCACAATTCCTTGAATTTGCTTGTTCTTGATAATTCTACCGGAATGTAAATTAGGCAGGTCAATAGGTCAGGAGCTCAGGTAGCTGCAGAACTGTACTCTTCGAAAAAGATATATTCATAGACCGGAGAGCTACAGTGTCACCCATTGAAAATACTGTATATTTATTGCGCACAAAAAGTTGCGCTTGTGTATGGATTAATGCTTCCTTACCTCAATTGCAAAAAATCTAGATTTTAAAACATTCCACACTCTTCTATCAAGTACTTTCATAGTTGACATTTACACGAAGTGCGTTGGGCCGCATTATCTGACAAACCAAAATGGCAGTATAAACAGACGAAATTTTCGATGAACTCAATTTCAGGACTGGGAGGGATGTTTTGTTGTGGAAACAGTAAAAAATTATGTTAGGAATACACAGTTAGTAATATTTTGCGGTTTTAGTTTTATTGATTGATTGATTGATTGTATGTTGTTTAACGTCCCTCTCGAGAATTTTTCACTCATATGGAGACGCCACCACGTGCCGGTGGAGGGCTACAAATTTTATCCTATGCTCGGCACTCAGGGCCTTTGAGCAGTGGGGGATCTTTTTCGTGCCAGCACCTGCTGCGACACGGGACCTCGGTTTATACGGTCTCATCCGAAGACCGGTCTCCACGTCCCACAGTGGGATTCGAACCCGTGACGTAAGGGTTGACTCCTTACTTCACGACTCCAGAGCAGACGCTCTAACCACTGCACTACGCGGGCGACTGGGTTTAGTTTTAAAAACATGGAGAAAAACATCGATAAAGAGCGCACTTTTTTGTGAGCAATAAATATACAGTTTTTTCAATGGGTGGCACTGAAGCTCTCCGGTCTATCAAATTATTTTTTCGGAGAGCTACAGATCTGCAGCTAGAGCTAAGGAAGCCATATATGCATGAAAATCTCGTGCGCATCTGTCTCTGTATCTGACGCCAAGAGGCCAAAGATGCGTTTAAATCTCCTGCGGCTGCCTTTGTGTTTAGACGAGGACTGTTTAAATTGGCATGGGAGTCCTTCTATAATTTAAATCTATGCCTACATTTTTTAAAGTCTAAAATCTACAATTTTATTTCACAAGGAAATGGAAATATAAGGAATCACTGTCTAGTTGGTATAGTATGCCAGGAACATCAACACTAATGGGAAACCTCCCATGATACCTAAATATTTATAATTACAACAACGACATGCCAAGCACTGATTCATAATTACGAAAAATGTCATATCCGTTGATTGCGCTAAATGTTGAATGCACCAAATTATTTATTGTACATCATTTTATCGATTATCCCCTCGCAATATTATTTGAGAGAATACATAGTTATTCCCTTGTGTGTGGGAGATAAAGATTGTGTAACTGTGAGAGGATTTTTTTGGATAAGTTTGTACTGTGAGAATTGCAAGTGACATTATTTGCATCATATTCAATCTCAAAGGCTGCCTTCCTCTTTTGAGACTAGTACGTTTTTTATTAGAATGTTCCCTTTTGCATTGTCTTTGTCCATGTTTTTTTTCTTTAGATTGATTGAAGGTGTCTATAATTTAAATGCGTCAAGCGAATATTCTCTGAATTCCCAATGATATTCTGACAAGTCAGGCAGCTATTAATTAGTTGCATAGATCTTTTAAAAAATGTTATATCCAGGTGTATGGATATATATGTATAGATATATTGATATATTGCGACACGTATACAGAAATATAAAATGTTCTTTTATTGTGAAGTCCTATTGCTGGCCAATAGAGATTTTAATTTTGAGAGTAATTATAATAATTAAAATAATTATCCGAAAAGAACATGGTTCAAACAAACTTACGTGATAGTATACACTTATAATTTCCAAGGGATAGTGGAATGCATTTTTGATTTTCATGGCACTCTGCCTCGGAACAAGAGCCTGTTATTTCCTGTAAGATATAAAGTATTAGGTGAATCATGAATGGCCACTGTTTAATAACTACATTCATTGAAAAAAAAACTACGCTAGTCCGTCAGATAGCAGAAGCTAAAATGTTATTTCAATTAGTTTGCAAATATACAGCTTTTTATGTTTTATAATTTTAAGATTCTTAAATACTTCTTTCTGATTAAAATCTTGCATGAACACATCCTTAATTATATACATTTGATCTTGATTAATTTTTGTTATACTAATTATAACCACAATATTTGAAAATTGAAAATGTGTTTACATATAAAGAGAATATATATTTTCCTTATTTATTGAATTACTGTAAGAAAGCAAAACTATTTCTCCATTTCTGTGAATTCATTTATACCCGCACTTTCTAAAGAAAGTTGTTACTCATGTCCGTCCGTCTGTCACACTTTTCTTCCCTGAACTCCTCCTACATTTTACACAGTAGCTTAATCATCTTTTGAGAGATGGTTAGATGGTGTCATGTAGAGGTGCAGTAAAGTTTCGGAATTTTGATTTTGCCCCGGGGGGTCGAATGGGGGTCGAAAAATGACGTTTTTTATGCAAAACGTCCCGTCTTCCCTGAACTCCTTCTACATTTTACTCAGCAGCCTAATCATCTTTTTGTCGATGATTGGTGGTGTCATGTAGATGTGCAGTAAGGTTTCGAAATTTTGATTTTTCCCCGGGGGGTCAAATGGGGGTCGAAAAATGATGTTTTTTTTTATGCAAAAAGCCCAATTTTCCTTAAACTCCTCTTACATTTTATTCAGCAGCCTAATCGTCTTTTGGGAGATGGTTGGTGGGGTCATGTAGATGTGCAGTAAGGTTTTGGAATTCTGATTTTGCCCCGGGGGGTCAAATGGGGGTCGAAAAATGATGTTTTTTATGCAAAAAGCCCCATCCTCCCTGAAATCCTCTTACATTTTACTCAGCAGCCTTATCACCTTTTGGGAGATGGTTGGTGGGGTCATGTAGATGTGCAGTAAGGTTTCGGAATGTTGATTTTTCCCCGGGGGGTCAAATGTGGATTGAAAAATGACGTTTTTTATGCTAAAAGCCCTGTCTTCCTTGAAGTCTTCCTTAATGTTACTCAGAAGCCTAATCATCTTTTACGAGAGTTAAATATTTTGAAAATTATGTAAAACACCAACGTCAAAGGGTAAAAAAGCATCGCATGCTGGGAAACACCTTGAATTCTTATGAGTAATTTATGTACATGTCAAATGTGAGAGTCAAATCTCATCTCAATCAAAAGTTATAAGCAAATGCAACATTTTTGAAAAGTATGATAGGCTTCAAGGTCAAGGTCACAGAGTAAAAGTCATGATTTATTTGGAAAGGTCTTATCACAGGTAATAATATACATGCATTATAATATGAATGCCCTAACTTTTCTCTTTCAAAATGATGAATTTATAACAATTTAATTTTTTTGCAAGTAGGTCAAACTTCTAGGTCACATGAAAAAAAAAACCATGCCATTCTCACAGGTAAATACTAGTACATAAGTTTAATATGAATGCCTTGTCTCTTCTCATTCAGTAGATATGACCGTGATGACCAAGGTTAAATTTATTGAGACAGATGGACAGTCTGACATACAAATGCACATATTTCTATATGCATTGGGTACAATTGGCCCAGTGGTTCTAGAGAAGTTAAAAATGTAAAACGTTTTCAGACAAACAGATGGACGACACGTCGCGACAGACGTTATATGATAAGGAAACCAGAAAAGCTCAAATGAGTGTTTTGAAAGGGTTACAATATGGTTGCAGTATTTGAAAAGCTGTTTTTTTCATGCAGAGATATGCATGACCAACATATTCATGTTTTATATTTTCTTTAGTAATTTGTTTGTTTGTTGTGAATACATCTCTCTCGGGAATTTTTCCCTCATATGGAGACACCACTAAATAATAATGAAGACAAGATGTGTTTGTGAAACACTGATGTCCCTGTATGGAAGCCTATGGCGAAGGTTGAAGTTTCTCAAATGTATGTCAAACTCAAAGGTCAAGGTCAAAGGGTTCAAATTGTTGGTATCAGAAGAAAGTCTTGTCACAAGGCTAGTACTTCCTGTTCAAAAGTTAATTGCCAAGGTTAATTTTTTTAAGTGGTTCAAACTCTAGGGTCAAGGTCAAACATATTTATACCTGTTGACAGTTCACAATGAATACACCTGTTAAGCATGAAAGCCCCAGCACGTACTGATCAAAATTTAGGCCAAGTTTAAAGTTTGGTATTTTTCTTGTAAAAATGTGTATCCTAGGTCAAGCGATCAGAGGAAAAAATTACTGGTACCAAAATAAAAGGTCTTAATTGTCACAAGAAATAAACCTATAAAATGTGGAAGCCATTTGTATAGCCCATCCCACTTAAAACTTATGGGAAGGTTATAATTTCTGCAGACAAATAGACAGACATAATATCAACACAAGAAACAAAGTATGTATAATTAGTCAAATGAAAAAAAATATACTATTTAAATGGAATCACAAAATAGATAGTTATTTCAGGGACAGGGAATGGGTAGGGAGATTGGAACCCCCCCCCCCCACCCACCACCTTGGAATTTGCTTTGTTATTTAAACAAGACTATATACTGAAGCAAATAAAAAATGACTTTGGACATCCTCCCCCTAACTTAGAAAACATTGACCACACTATCATTGTTTTTATTTTGTTTATTTGTTTTCAGTTTTTTTTCTCCTGCTTGCCAGGAAATTCTGGGCTGGAATTTTTTTACTGAGATGTGAAACCCCTCCCTACTCCCGAAAAAAAATTCTGGATCCGCAGTATTGGCAGTAATTGAATGTCACATTGACAATGGGAGATAACTTCACAATATGAAATTCGTCTAGTGTGGCATGCGATGATCTTTGACCCTTTTTGAACTTTAACCTAATCGTTTGGGTTTATTTTACCCCCCACTATACTTAAACTTGTACTTACCGACTGCCATTCAACTTCGTGAAATATAATCCAATTATAACACAAAACGAACTAGTGCTAATTGTAACGGGGACCGTTACAGATGTTCCCCAAATGCTCCCCAACTCCCTTTTGGTGCCATATTCCCTGTAAGCTTCCTTATATAGGACAGAATCTATGCATTTGAGTCTTTAATAAATATTAAAGTATTTAATCCAAAAGTATTAAAAATACGTTCATTCAAGTGTATTTTTATTCAACTCATTTGACGTGCACGCACGTGCATATATGAGCATGGTGACCATATCTTCTTGTAAAGGTCCATTACATCTATCTATGTTCTAAATTCCACCCCGTTTGGGTGAAAACTAAGGGAGTTATAGCTGTTTAAAGTTTCAGCCAATAAGATTGCAGCACATGTACACGCATGTGTATGCATGTGCATGATGACCATACCTACTTGTAGAAGTCCATTATATCTATCTTTGTTCCAGATCCCATCCTGTTTGGTTGAAAACCAAGGGAGTTATAACTGTTTAAAGTTTCAGCCAATTAGATTGCAGCGCACGTGCATGCACGTGTTTTCATGATAATTGCTTTATTTCATGTTGTAGGATATCCTAATGCATGGCTATGTTCAAAATTTCAAAGGATTTCGTCAAAAAACAAGAAAGATATTGAGACTTTAGTTGCAGCCAATTAGAGCGAAGTGCACGTGCATGCGCGTGAGATCTTGCTATTTTCACCATGTCGTCATGTCTATACTACTAATATATCCTCACATTATGAGTTTCAAAGCATTTCATTTAAAAATAGAATAGTTGTGGCTATATCTATTATATTGGTCATTTCACGTGTTGCACGTGCACGCTCTTGCAAGCACGTGCGCGCAAAATGACCTTGATTCCGCAAATCTACATAACATGTCTACTAACCCTAAAAAGGTTTTACCTACATCGGACGAACAGTTTACAAGATCATTCCCGGACAAAAAAGTTCCAGGAAGAAGAAGAAAAATAATAATAACTAGAGCAAAGCTCGTTGCAAAGCAACGAGTAGGTCTTCCGTCCTGTTCGACCGGAAGTAGCTTTCATTTTTAACAAAAATGAGAAATAACGCCAAAAAATGGGTTGAATCATCTTAAACTATGTTAATTAATGCAAAAATAAGCCATTTTTTGCTACTTCCGGTTTGACCGGAAGTGACGACGACGGACGGAAAATTAATTTTTATGCTCCCAGAGACATATGTTACCCAAAAACTTCCCAAGCTCGGCAAAATTACGCGTTTTCCGACCACTTCCGGTTTTCCCGGAAGTGACGACGCCGGACGTATTTTGAAGACGCCAAAAGATTAAGCTTAACATTTTGGACAACTTTGCTTCTTTGATGTATTACAAATTCTCGATACGTTTTGAGATATAAAGAAAAAACTTTCGGCCCCTCTAGGCCCTTAATTTTAGGGGCCAGCCCTTTTTACAAGATATCATTTGAAAGATCTTGGAATTCTACACTTCTTTTGTTCTATATGTTTTAACAAAATATTTCCAGGTAAAAAGCTATCGTAGAAAAGATGTAAAAAATTTTGAAATTCGCGATAGGTCTATTTTCGGGCCATAGCGAGCGTCGGCGCTTCGTACTTCCGGTAGTTGTGATATACAAAAGGCACTTCTTCAAAGTTTGCTCTAGCATCCCTCAAAAATTCACACTTCTATCTTCAATGGTTTTTGAGAACATTGCCGGACAAAGTGACCCTCTAAAAATGACAAAATCGCAAAAATCTCCGAACCGGAAGTGACGTCATCAAAACAAAAAAATATATATCTAGATTTTTTGATGTTCTATCATTCCTGAAAGTTTCATGAAAATCGATCAAGGCGTTTTCGAGAACTTGCGTGCACAAAATATGTAAGAAAAAAAATAATAAAAACTGTGGAAAAGAAACCTAAGAATAACAGAAAGGTCTTCCGCTGAAGACGGAAGACCTTAACTAGAAACGATCTCGTTGCTAGCAACGAGAGGTCTTCCGTCCTATTCAGGAAAAGAAATCTCGTATAATCGAGCTGAAAAGTTATTCAAAATTTTGGTCGCAAAGAGGATTGAACCCATGTCGCCTTTTTCTGTTTTATCCCCAACACGCAAACCATAAAGCTTTTGGGAGTACTGCTCTAAATATACATGTACTTGTGTGTATACTTTTGCAACAGTACACCTGTCTAATAATCATAAAAGGCGAGTCACTATCAATAATTTGCGCCAAACGCCACAAGTAAATATTCGTGCATTTTCATACATTTTATTTGTTAAAAACTCGACTCTGCAGAACCAGAGAAGGTTTTCTACAGGTCCATTCCCCATCACGGGGATGACCTTACTTGCACATTGGCACCATGTGTATTATCGGCGCAGCCTATTTATGAGAAAATGAAATGAATATTTTTTAGTGTTTAAGAAAACGTTGAACCTACGCTTGCGAAAGTTCTAAGACATTAAAAGATAATTAATTTCTTCTTTATCAAATCAAGAAACTGATTATACGTTAAATCAGCAAATAGGGACCTTTACCTATGCCATGAATATCACAGAAAAAGATTCAAAATTTTGGTCGCAAAGAGGATTGAACCCATGTCGCCTTTTTCTGTTTCATCCCCAACGCGCAAACCATTAAGCTTTTGGGAGTACTGCTCTAAATATACTTGTGTGTATACTTTTGCAACAGTACACCTGTCTAAGAATCATAAAAGGCCGGTCACTATTAATAATTTGCGCCAAACGCCAGGAGTAAATATTCGTGCATTTTCTTAGAACTTATCTATTAAATTGGTGTGATAGCTACAATGAAATAAAATAAATAAAACGTTCTTATCGCCTTTATTTTATTTCGACGTTTAAAAAGTCTTTGTACACATTACATTTATCGTATCTAGCCCAGTTACACTTAAGTAGTGAAACGGAAATTAAATGTTAAGATCGACACTGAATTGCAACGCACTACTACGTGAAAGTCCAAGTAATATTGTTTACATTTCATGCATTCGTATGTCAGAATGGTTTAATCAAACGCTCAGCTGCCTCCATAAACCCCAATTGCGAAATGGCGGAATTCGGAATTGACAAAGACAGCCGCCATCTTGGGCCCGCTTCAGATTTTTAAATATTAATATCTAGAATTCGGATAAACCAATTTTCAAACAACTTAGATATTTATAATCTAATTGTTAAGATGAATACTTTTGATCAATAATGTATAACAAAGAATTGATCTCTAGAGAGTTATAGACAAAAGACTTTTGGCCCCTCTTAGCCCCTAATTTGAAGGGTCAGCCCTATTTTTTTTATATCAAATGAAAGGTCTTGCGATATTGAACATTTTGTCTTCAATATGTTTTAACAAATTATGAACAGGAGTGAAGATATGAGACAAAATATGTCAAATTTTGTGAGATATTTCTGAGACATTTTTTTGGCCCCACCGAACTTTGTTGCCTTTTGCGCTAGAAAGATTTGGAGACCCAATTACAACTCACCAAACCTTTCTCTATTTTCCCTGAAAATCTCAAGTCCATATCTTAAGTCGTTTCGGAGGAGTTTCCCGGACAAGCCGACCCTCTAAAAATCACAAAATCGTCCATATCTCACGACCGGAAGTGAGATAATCAAAAACGAAAAAAACCTATCAAGACCAATTGAATATCTTTCAGATCTGAAAGTTTGGTAGAAATCGGACGAGCCATCTCTGAGAAATCGCTTGCACAAAATCGGTTGGAAGAATAATAATAATAATAGGGAAAAAGAAACCGAACGAAAACAAGAAGGTCTTCCGTTGGAGACGGAAGACCTTAACTAGAAACTCTTGTTGCTACAGCAACAAAGAAGGTCTTCCGTTCTCCTCTATTAATCTGTATGCAGGATGTTTTTTTCTATTTTAAAAAAGACAGATATATAATAAAGAAATAATAGAAAAAATGCAAAAAATAAAAAAAAACTAGTAAACTAATTGTTCAGTGAACAATTATCGGCCTTTCCACAATTTTAAACATTTCAATATCATTTGGGCTGAAAAAAGTAGGAAAAAAGCAAGAAAATAAAAAAAAAAAAAAAAAAAAAAAAAAACAGCAAAATTCTCATTTCTCTACTAGGATTTTAGATCGGGCTCGCAGTTGGTATAATTTTACCCTAAACAGACTTCCTGGATTGTTTGTAGTCGACTCGGGGATAACCACGATTTCATTGATCACGAAAAGAGAGCACGTTAAAAATATTGTAACACGCTCCTATGTGTACATATGAGCTTGAATTAGATTGTTTTCAAGTTAAGATGTAAGGGGTAGGGTCTGATTAAAATTATGATATACCTATTAATATGAATAACATGCATTTGATCTGCGCATCAAGACAGAAGCGTAAGTGAAAACGTTGTGAAATGTCCCATGTGTACCTGCATCATATGTGCATTATACATGTATTAAAGAGATGTTTGAAAAATATCCGATTTGAGTTGTTTTATGTTTGAAATGAATGGCGATAAATTATTTAAGAGCATGTGAGAAACATGAGCGAGAGATGCAAGGCAGTTTGTAATTATAGAAAAGGAAAACGGAGAATCGGATTCGGATTTTAACATTCCTGACCGAAATAGGTAATGGAATATGTGTGTGGATTAAATTCATTGTAAGTAGCATAAATAAAATTCCAAACATGTATTTCTAGATGGAAAACACAGGGAAGAAACGTGTACTGCTTTTTATTATGCTGAAAGTCGCTATTTCTTATAAGATTGTGTTATTCTAGAAAAAAAAATCAAATTTCAAATGAAATCAAGATTCATTCAGTTAATATGAAATCTAAATAAAATTGAAATAAATTAAACATACCAAAGAAAGCTAGAATACTTGGTATTAAAATGTCGTATTAGAGCAGGAGAATCGAATGATATTAACAATAAATGAAGAAATAGCCAATACAAGCTTTAATTCATTTTATGCCCATCAGAATTTAAATTTCAGACAGAAAAAAATGCAGTTTTTGCCGATAATCCGTAGAATTTCATTATACTCAAGAGACTCACCGTAAAACTCTTAGGACACTTTCTTTAAGGTGTCTTCTACTCAAATCCTTAATCTTATGTCGATCTGTGGTGTCTTTTCAGAGGTAGGAGTTTTTTCTATGTTGCTATTGATTTTTTTTAAGGGACGGGAGGGGGGCGTATCTTATAAGCATTTGTTAAAATGAGAGTTGTTAATACCTCCACATACTTAAGCTTGATTGTGACCTTTGGGTCAATGGGGTCAAAGGTCAAGGTCATTTATCAAGGTCAAAGTCATCAGAGAGAGAGAGAGAGAGAGAGAGAGAGAGAGAGGTAAACTTGAGATTAACACTTGAAGCTGAATCTAGATAAAGGTAATGAATATTTCTTTATTACTTTTTGAGTAAGGGTCAAAGGTCTCATTTTTAGGACAAGAAATCACGTGACCTGAAGAAAGTAAATTTTAAAAGAAGATATTTGAGATTACTCTAGACATTTGCAGTCTGAATAAAACGTCCCAAAATCATTTCAAATACTTTTTTTTTTTTTATAAAAGACATTTATGGGATAGTACGATACTCAATTTATGCAGTTTTTCTCTCATAATTGGAAGTCGTTGTTTTTGTTTCCAGTGGGACTACATATCTCGAAACTACAAGTAAGATGCTATAAGGTAATACTAAGAAAGATTCCATAAAGAAAAGTTTAAAATTTTGATTTATTTGATAACTTCCTGTGATAACCAGAAGTGACGGCGGACGATCTTAAACTCAAAGGATGTGTCTACTCATCAAGGTCTACCATCCCTATTAATTTGGTGTCTTAATCTCTTACCGTTAACGAGATCTAGCTATGATAACTTCTGATTTTGAGGACAGGAAGTCACGCGACCGGAAGTGAATTTTACTGAGATATTAGACTTTACTGTAGACATTTGCAGTCTGGATAACATATCTAAAAATCATTACAAATACTTTAACTATACAAAATTTTAAGGGAAAGAAAGATACTCAAATTATGTAGTTTTTCTCTTTTAACCGGAAGTTGTCATTTTTGTTTCCGTTGGGACTGATACATTTCGAAACTTCAAATAAGATGCTATAATGTGATGCAAAATAAGTTTCAAAAATGAAAAGTTGATTTTTTCGATTTCTTTGATCACTTCCTATGACGACCGGAAGTGACGGCAGACAATCTTACCCCTAATGGTTTTGCCTACGAATCAAGATCTATTACTCATATAAGTTTGGTGTCTTAATCTTTTACTGTTTACGAGATCTAGCTATGATAACTTCTCATTTTGAGGACAGGAAATCACGCGACCGGAAGTGAATTTTACTGAGATATTATACATTACTGTAGACGTTTGCAGTCTGCATAACATATCTAAAGATCATTACAAATACTTTATCTATAAAAAGTATTTATGGGAAAGAAAAATACTCAAATCATGTAGTTTTTCTCTTATAACCGGAAGTTGTCGTTGTTGTTTCCGGTAAGACTGATATATTTTGAAACTACAAATTAAATGCTATAATGTGATGCAAAAAAAGTTTCATTAAAGAAAAGTTGAAATTTTTTATTTCTTAGATCACTTCCTGTGACGACCGGAAGTGACGGCTGACGGTCTTATTCCAACTGAATTTGCCTACTTATCATGATCTACCACTTATTTAAGTTTAGTGTCTTAATCTTTTACTGTTTACGAGATCTAGCTATGATAACTTCTCATTTTGAGGACAGGAAATCACGCGACCGGAAGTGAATTTTACTGAGATATTATACATTACTGTAGACGTTTGCAGTCTGCATAACATATCTAAAGATCATTACAAATACTTTATCTATAAAAAGTATTTATGGGAAAGAAAAATACTCAAATCATGTAGTTTTTCTCTTATAACCGGATGTTGTCGTTGTTGTTTCCGGTAAGACTGATATATTTTGAAACTACAAATTAAATGCTATAATGTGATGCAAAAAAAGTTTCATTAAAGAAAAGTTGAAATTTTTGATTTCTTAGATCACTTCCTGTGACGACCGGAAGTGACGGCTGACGGTCTTATTCCAACTGAATTTGCCTACTTATCATGATCTACCACTTATTTAAGTTTGGTGTCTTAATCTCTAACCGTTAACGAGATCTAGCTATGATAACTTCTCATTTTGAGGACAGGAAATCACGCGACCGGAAGTGAATTTTACAAAGATATTTGACGTTACTGTAGTCATTTTCAGTCTAAATAACATATCCAAAAATCATAACAAATACTTTATCTATAAAAAATATTTATGGGAAAGAAAAATACAGAAAATATGCAGTTTTTCTCTCATAACCGGAAGTTGTCGTTTTTGTTTCCGGTGGGACTGATATATTTCGAAACTACAAATAAGATGCTATAATGTGATGCAAAAAAAGTTTCATTAAAGAAAAGTTGAAATTTTCGATTTCTTTGATCACTTCCTGTGACGACCGGAAGCGACGGCGGACGATCTTAACCCAAATGGACATGCCTACTAATCATGATCTATTACTCCTATAAGTTTGATGTCTTCATCTCTAACCGTTTCTGAGATATGACCAGGACAAAATCTTTTTGAAAAAAGCGGAAATTGGACATATCTGACGACCGGAAGTGCATTAAAACAAAGTGAAAGTTACATTTTAAAGATATTTTGACTCTCTATCATCCCTGAAAATTTCATGAGAATCTATCCAGTCATCTATGAGAAATTGTCAAAAATAGAAAAGGGGAAAAAAAAAATAAGAAAAAGAAAAAGAAACGGAAGACCTTAATAATAATAACTAGATGAGATCTCGTTGCGAGCAACGAGTAGGTCTTCCGTTGAATTTCTCGATAAGATGAGATGTGATTTTGACTGAGATATTCGTTAAAAGAGAATGACATTAAGTTTTCCTTCATTTCTTTTTAAGTTTCTGATTTTTATCACAATATTCTGAACATCTTTTGTTCAATATGGCTTATAAAAATACCCCATCTTTTCGAGATATAAAGCATGAAAGATGTAGCATTTTGGCACCTTGCAACCACTTATTACGTAACATATGATCAAAACTTTATAATGTATTGTTGCAAATCATTAAGATGAATATCTTTGCTTCTCATAATGGATACTTATAAAAAAACATCGATCATGAAAGAGTTGAAGATGAAATACTTTTAACCCATCTAAGCCCCTAATTTAAGAAGTCAGCCCCTTTTTCTTCATATTAAATGAAAGGTCTTGTGATTTTGAAGATTTTTTGTTCAAGACTTATTCAGAATCTTCTATTTGTTGTGGAGATATGTTAAATAAAAATATTTTTAAGGGTCATTCCTACAAGTCCTCAATGGGGCCGTTTTACACAAATTCAAAGTATGCATATTGCTTAGAACATTATTCTTGCTTGATATCTTTTTTTTAATATTGCTTATCAAAATATTTCTGCTTTTCGAGATATAAAGCATCAAAGATTTTACGATCTGGTCCCTTCTGACCCCTAATTACATAACATATCAAAATGTTATCATATATTGTTGCAAATCCTTGAAGATAAATACTTTTGCTTCAGTAATGTTAAACAGAATATTGATCATTACAGAGTTATAGATAAAATACTTTTGGCCCCTCTGAGCCCCTAATTTGAGGGGTCAGGCCCATTTTCTTGATATGAAACGAAAGGTCTTGTGATTTCAAAGACTTTTTGTTCTACAACTATTCAGAGATTTCTTTTCGTTTAGGAGATGTGCTTTATATAAATATTTAGGGGCCACCCCTACAAGTCCTTAATGGGGCCATTTTACAAAAATTCAAAGTTTGCATATTGTTTAGACTATTATTCTGACCATCTTTTGTTCAATATTGCTTATCAAATTTTTCCCCCTTTTTGAGATATGAAGCGTCAAAGAATGAGCATTCTGGCCCCTTGTGACCCCTAATTACGTTACATATGACCAAAATATTGTAATATATTGTTGCAAATCATTAATATGAGCAACTTTACTTCTGTAATGTATCACAAAATATCGATCATTAAAGAGTTAAAGATGAAAGACTTCTGGCCCCTCTGAGCCCCTAATTTGAGAAGTCAGCCCCTTTTTCTTGATTTTAAACGAAAGGTCTTGTGATTTCAAAGACTTTTTGTTCTACAACTATTCAGAGATTTCTTTTTGTTAAGAAGATATACTTGATATAAATATTTATGGGCCACCCCTACAAGTCCCTAATGGGGCCATTTTACAAAAATTCAAAGTATGCATATTGTTTAGATCATTATTTTGACCAACTTTTGTTCAATATTGCTTATCAAAATATTTCCCCTTTTCGAGATATGAAGCGTCAAAGATTTCGCATTCTGGCCCCTCGTGACCCCTAATTACGTAACATATGACCAAAATAGTGTAATATATTGTTGCAAATCGTTAATATGAACAACTTTTCTTCCGTAATGTATCACAAAATATTGATCATTAAAGAGTTAAAGATGAAAGACTTCTGGCCCTTCTGAGCCCCTAATTTGAGGAGTCAGCCCCTTTTTCTTGATATCAAACGAAAGGTCTTGTGATTTCAAAGACTTTTTGTTCTACAACTATTCAGAGATTTCTGTTTGTTTAGAAGATATACTTAATATAAATATTTAGGGGCCACCCCTACAAGCACTTAATGGGGCCATTTTACAAAAATTCAAAGTTTGCATATTGTTTAAACTATTATTCTGACCAACATTTGTTCAATATTGCTTATCAAAATATTCGCTCTTTTCAAAATATGAAGTGTCAAAGATTTAGCATTCTGGCCCCTTGTGACCCCTCATTACGTAAGATATACTTAAAAGTTGAAAATATGTTTTTGCAAATAGTCTAAAATTAATAAAAATCGAAAAATCGAGCAGAAAAAGTGATAAAATTTTTTGGTCACAAGCGGGATCGAACCCGGGTCGCCCGCGTGACAATCCAACGCGCTAACCATTCGGCCATCGGGATCGCCGCTTCGCGTTTTCAAATGCTAATATCTCGAGATTGGCTTGTTCGATTTTCAAACAAATTACATATTTGGATTCAGAAAAGGGGTCTTTATTCAATTCTAATATCAAAATATTAAAAAAGAAAACTTGAAAAATTGCGTTTTTTGAATTCGCTTCCGGTTTCGACCGGAAGTATTGACAACGCACGAAAAGGCGATTCTGCAACGCTATAAATCATGAACTATCATCTCCAATTAATCTTAGCTTCATATCTTAAGCAGTTTTCGCTAAGTAATCAAGACAAAATTGCATTTTAAAATCAGAAAATTGTCCATATCTCACGACCGGAAGTGATGTCATCAACGAAAAAAATTTCCAATAAGGTTCAGATCAGTACCTATCAGATGTTAAAGTTTCATGAGAATCGGTCCAGTAGTTTACGAGAAATCGCGTGCACAAAATCGGTAAGAAAAATAATAATAACTAGATGAGATCTCGTTGCGAGCAACGAGTAGGTCTTCCGTTGAATTTCTAGATAAGATGAGATGTGATTTTGACTGAGATATTTGTTTAAAGAGAATGACATTGAGTTTTCCCTAGTTAAAGTTAAAGTTTCTCATTTTTATCACGATATTCTGAACATCTTTTGTTTGATAAGGCTTATGAAATACTCCCCCTTTTCGAGACATAAAGCATAAAAAATATAGCATTTTGGTCCCTTGCGACCCCTAATTACGTAACATATGATAAAAATATATTATTATATATTGTTGCAAATCGTTAAGATGAATACTTTGGCCTCAGTAATGTATAACAAAATTATTGATCATTAGAGAGTTATAGATAAAAGACTTTTGGCCCCTCTGAGCCCCTAATTTGAGGGGTCAGCCCCTTTTTCTTGATATTAAATGAAAGGTCTTGTGATTTTGAAGATTTTTTGTTCAACAATTATTCAGAGATTCTTTTTTTGTGGAGATATGTTAAGTGGAATTATTTAGGGGCCACTCCTACAAGTCCTTAATGGGGCCGTTTTACAAAAATACAAAGTATGCATATTGTTTAGAACATTATTCTGACCATCTTTTGTTCAATATTGCTTATCAAAATATTCCCCCTTTTTGAGATATAAAGCGTCAAAGATGTGACATTCTGGCCCCTTGTGACCCCTAATTACGTAATATATTATTAAAATATCATCATATATTGTTGCAAATCGTTAAGATAAACACTTTTCCTTCAGTAATGTATAACAAAATATTGATCGTTAGAGAGTTATAGATAAAAGACTTTTGGCCCCTCTGAGCCCCTAATTTGAGGGGTCAGCCCCTTTTTCTTGATATTAAATGAAAGGTCTTGTGATTTTGAAGATTTTTTGTTCAACAATTATTCAGAAATTTCTTTTTGTTGTGGAGATATGTTAAGTGGAATTATTTAGGGGCCACTCCTACAAGTCCTTAATGGGGCCGTTTTACAAAAATTCAAAGTATGAATATTGTTTAGAACATTATTCTGACCATCTTTTGTTCAATATTGCTTATCAAAATATTCCCCCTTTTTGAGATATAAAGCGTCAAAGATGTGACATTCTGGCCCCTTGTGACCCCTAATTACGTAATATATTATTAAAATATCATCATATATTGTTGCAAATCGTTAAGATAAACACTTTTCCTTCAGTAATGTATAACAAAATATTGATCTTTAGAGAGTTATAGATAAAAGACTTTTGGCCCCTCTGAGCCCCTACTTTGAGGGGTCAGCCCCATTTTCTTGATATCAAATGAAAGGTCTTGTGATTTTGAAGATTTTTTGTTCAACACTTATTCAGAGATTTCTATTCGTTGTGGAGATATGCTCAATGAAAATATTGAGGGGCCACTCCTACAAGTCCTTAATGGGGCCGTTTTACAAAAATTCAAAGTATGCATATTGTTTAGAACATTATTCTGACCATCTTTTGTTCAATATTGCTTATCAAAATATTCCCCCTTTTTGAGATATAAAGCGTCAAAGATGTGATATTCTGGCCCCTTGTGACCCCTTATTACGCAAGATATGCTTAAAAGTTTATAAAATATTGTTCCAATTGGTTTAAAATTTAAAAATATCGAAATATCGAGCAGAAAAAATGATAAAATTTTTTGGTCACATGGGGGATCGAACCCGTGTCGCCCGCGTGACAATCCAACGCGCTAACCATTTAGCCATTGAGATCGCCGCTTCGCGTTTTCAAATGCATATATCTCGAGATTGGCTTTTTCGATTTTCAAACAAATTACATATTTCGCTTCTGCAAAAGGGTCTCTATTCAATTCTAAAACAAAAATATTAAAAAAGAAAAATTGAAAAATTACGTTTCTTAAATTCGTTTCCGGTATCGACCGGAAGTAATGACGACGCACGAAAAGGCGATTCTGCAACGCTATAAGTCATGAACTATCATCTCCAATTAATCTTCAGTTCATATCTTAAGCAGTTTTCGCTACTAAATCAAGACAAAATTGCATTTTAAAATAAGGAAATTGTCCATATCGCACGACCGGAAGTGACGGCGTCAACGAAAAAAATTTCCAATAAGGTTCAGATCAGTTCCAATCAGATGTGAAAGTTTCATGAAAATCGGCCCAGTAGTTTACGAGAAATCGCTTGCACAAAATCGGTAAGAAAAATAATAATAATAATAATAATAATAGGGAAAAAGAAACCGAAGAATAACAAGAAGGTCTTCCGTTGGAGACGGAAGACCTTAATAATAATAATAATAGGGAAAAAGAAACCGAAGAATAACAAGAAGGTCTTCCGTTGGAGACGGAAGACCTTAATAAGAAACAGAGTAAAAACAATATGTTCCCCAACTTCGTTTGGGGAACATAATTAATCCAATGCACACCAGCTGACTGCAGCATCATGTGCTAATGCTATTCCATTCGACAAACCTTCGTCGATTCCGTCACCTTATCAGATGAAGTGGGAATCGGCCGAGGTGTGCCGAATGGCGTTTAATCTAAAAATATGATAATGGGTGACGCAACGTGATGTGATGTAGAAATTTACATGTTAACATGTATAGTACAAGAACAAATTTAAATTAATTCAAAACAAACGATGTTTTAACAATACTTTTCCATCTAGCCTATTCCAAAAAGTATGTGCTGTGTGATTGTGGTGTCGAGGGGGGGAGGGGGGTAGTAAATTTAAAAAGGTCCTATTATGAGCAAAACATTTATCAAAATCTAATTTACATCATTAATAGAATTCAAACTGGTATATAATGAATTAAGCATGTAAAATGAATATAAGAGGTTCTGAGTTATAGGTCACAGGGTCTGAGAATTTCATACTCAATTTGATGAATACATGTAAATTATAGATTTTGACTTTTTCCTTGGAAAGCCGCCCAATATGTAGGAGCGTGTATTTAGAGGCAAACACCTTAGTGTGGGTATTACTGTCTCATGACAGCATCTAGTTGTTTTTTGCATTGGATTTTGGGAGTATATACACTGTTTAACAGCCCTGTGTGCGAAAAGGGGTTTTGATTAGCTGTGTGATGATCGGTGTTGAATTCTGCTTTGAATTAAAGATATGCTCTTTGCAAGGTGATATCGATGTTTTAACTCATTGCCCTCTTTGAACACATGTATGTAGATTTGTGTAATCCTACACTTTTCCCCTAAACAGCTGTTTAAAAACTTAAATCAATTTAAACCAGCTTTTTGCACCCAGTTTGAGAATTGGGTGATGGTCAAAATTAAAAGTCAGCTCAGTTTCATTTAAGTTGAAGCTACATTTACTGGAATGTACCTAAGCAAACAAAATAATTTAAAAAAAATTAAGCATATATTCTCTGCTTAAATCAATAGCAACGTGCTATTTAAAGAACCTGATTAGAATTTTTTCAAATGGATAAAATTTGAACCACACAAATACCTTTTGAAATTGATCATCAGTTGTTAGCTTAAATTTCGCGATCAAGCTTTTTCAATCCGTTGTTTATAGGCAAAGACACTTTAAGGATTGATTCGCGGCGAGAAATATTTACCAGACTCTCACGAACTTCGAAAAAAATTCTCGCACGCGAATAAAAGATGGTTTACAGTAAACATAATGATTGTAAATTTGACGGCTCTTTGAGATATTAAAACTTTGCTAACTATTACCAACCAAAATGAGATACTAGTATTGCTCTTTGTATATAGTTTAATGAGGCCCGATCTACTTGATCTGCGCATATCTTTTAACACAGCTTCGACTCAGGCACGTCACAATACCCTTGACTGCCGTCACAATTGAACACAATAACGTCACAATTAAAATGACGTCAAATTGCGCTAAAATGTTTCGCTGATCTTGCTTACCTGGTTGCTCTATATAACGTGCCAGTACCCATTATTGCCGAGTACCCATTATTGCCGAAACTAATAAAATCAATTAAAAATCCGCCAATTTGTTGTTCTTTTTAATTATGACGTAAAATACATAAATTACGTCATATTCTCAAGTCACCTACCGTTGAGTAGAAAGGAATAAAGGCGAAAGATAAAGAAAACTTACCGTAGATAAGGTAAGCCTTTGAAAACACATCCATTAGCATTCGTGCGACAGCACATGTCATGAAAATTTAGACTAAATATCCCATTTGATGACAGGTCAAGCTCGGTTCAAGTTTAAATCCTTTACATATTTCCCTTCTTGAAATGATACGATATAAAAATATTAAAGTAATTGCTTCCAATTAAAGTAATTAACAGAATTATTCACAAAGAGTACGAAGCGTCTGCTTGCTGTGCGACGCCATATTTTCTTTTACCGGAAGTGGATCAAAGATCCACCCCATCTCGCACCTGTCTTCAAAAAAAGGGGCATTACTCTTACATTTCTTCGGCAGCAGTTGTTCCTCTTGTTCAACGCTGCTTTTTCTTTCTTTTTTTTTCTTTTTTTTTATTTAACACAAACAAGTGGCAATTATCTTTTTATTTATAAAGATGAGGAAAAGGAAAAATTACACAAACACACAGCTAATGAGTGCTTTAGAGGATATGAGAAAAAATAAAATTTCAGCAGAAAAGGCATCAAAGAAATACAACATTCCAGTGAGAACCCTAAGATACAGACAAAAACATGTAATGAAAGGATATCCCAACAGGTGTCTTACCACAAAACAGGAAGAAAGCTTGGTCAATTATATAAAATACTGTGCAGAAAGGGCATTTCCATTAACAAGAAAAATGATAAAGGTGAAATAAAAGATACAAACCAGATTAAAAATCAAAACAAATTCAGAATACAATAAAAATCCTATTTACATCATTGATGAAAATATACTGATTTTAAAAACATGAAAATGATGATAAAATAACAAATAAAAATATAATACAGTATGAAATTAAAATGTTTCCATGTTATATTTGTTTACTCCTGATAAATTTATCCCATAAATAAATAGGCATTTGTACGTGAAATCATTGACAAGGAAGGCAACTCCCTGATTAATGTCAATACTGTAAGTGGACCATCAGACAAATGGTTTAGAGGGTTTTTGAAAAGACACCCTGACATAGCGTTGAGGACCCCCGATTCCATTGACCGTGGTCGCTACGGAATGGCAAATTCCACAGTGATGAGGGATCACTTTCAACTGTTAGAAAAATGTCTGACAGACTTGGGTAAGCAAAAATAAAACTTGAGAACATTAAAACAAATGCAATTGATCAAGCTCCTTGATACTGAATTAAAGAAAGAACACAGCAAATGATAATATCACTAATTTGTGAAAAACTTTTCAATCAATGAGTTGCACAATATCAATGTTTGAGTTAAAAAATTCTAAATAAATGTTTCAATACTAAAATAAAGCATGCATTGTTAACATTAACTCAAATAAAAAAAGAAACTTATCATTATTCAATGACCACTTAAAAACTGTTGGGAAAATGTCCCAAATATTTGTGTTAGTATTGAAACAACAACAACTAGTGAACAGTAATACAATTTCAACTATTTAAGCTCCTTGCCACTGAATAAAAAAAAAGAAGGACAACAAATATTTAATGTGACTTATTTGTGAAAAGGAAAATCTTAAACAAAAGGGAATCAAGTTGAAGGAATTTCATTTTCCTCTAACCAAAAAAAAAAACTAGATTAAAAAACTCTCGAGTTTCTTTCATTTTTAAGATTCATGTTAATAAAATAATACAAGATATATGTATATATTATGTTCTGACACTTTCTTAGGCATAAGAGACAAGCCCTCTCAAATTTTCAATGTTGACGAGACAGGCTTTGGAAAATGCGAAAAAAGAGAGAAGGTTGTCGCTGAAAAAGTCCGAAAACACACTTATGCCTGAAGCGTTTCATCAACAAGCCATATCACCGCAACCATCTGTGTAGCTGCAAATCGACAAGTCCTGCCAACTTTCTTAATTTATGAAAATAGTTTCCCGAGTGGAAGTTACAGAGATGGTAAAATGTTCAACAAAATAATACTAAATGCATTACTTTAACAATAGTACATGTAATCCAATACACAAGTACAATCAGGACTTAGCACTTGCACTATTTTTACAATCACCTATAGTACTTTTACCAATTGACACCTTGATTTTTATAAAATACATGAAACACATTTACACTCAAAAAAATATTTACAAATCAACCTGTCTATTATTCTTGAATGGTACATATAGAAAGAAATACATGTACAAGATATTTATACTAAAAATATTTTTTAAAAACTTGCATATTTACATACATTTATAACAAATTATACCAAATTCTCTATCTACTATACGTTTTCTTAAAATACAGAATTTTGTTTATAACATATTCATACTTTATCAGGTGCTCCTAGAGATTGGCTTTTTGGCACTTCGCCGAATGGGTACATGGACGGTGACCTTTTTTATAAATGGTTTGAGACTGTTTTTCTCCCCAACTGTTCTAAGCGTCCATCTCTCCTCATTCTTGACAACCACGAGAGCCACCTTACTCTAAAGATCATTCAACGAGCCAAGGCAGAAGGAGTCGAGTTATTTGGATTGCCTCCCCACACCACCCACGTAACACAGCCCTTGGATGTGGCTTTGTTTAAGCCCATGAAAACTAAATTTTCAGACACTGCCGTCAACCTTGTGTATGCCAGGAAAGACTTGGTGATTGGAAAGGCAAAGTAAGGACACAATTTTGGTGTCTACCTGAAAAAAATTTTAAAATCTGAATATAAGCTGATAATAGTTTCTTTCCTGAATTGGAATTTACAACCACTGAAAATTTTCTCCTTTATTCCTGATTAAAATTATTGTTTTCTCTTACATATTAAAATTATATAACCTCGTCTGATGGGTTTTATTATATACCTAATGTGTCCCAATACCCAATACCTCGTTGTAGGGCTGAAACGATTCACCGAAATATCGATATTGTTCGATATAAGTGCTCGGTTCAATTTTCAATTCACCATCTCGATTTTCGGTTCGATACGTTTTTTTATAATTGGGTTTGGTTAACTCTTTGAAATAGATCGGGTTCGATCTTATTTTAACAGTTTGACACACACGAGGGAGAAAATTGGGACGGTAAAGTTTCAGAGAAGGCTGCCTCTGCTATTATTTATACGAATAAAGTGTTCTTAATCAACAGAACCACAAGTATCAGAGATGTGCAATTAACAAATTAGTAAATTCGGGCTAGTAAAAATTATAACTACGTATGTAATACATAAAGTACAAACGGTATTTTACTCATTTTTTGCTATCAAATTCCCAACCAGTGAATATTTTCCAGGCAACATGCTCCTACTGTCAATAAATCTCCATAATTTTCTCCATTTTGCAGTACTTCCTGACTTATTTACTTCCAAAAACGATCTTTTTTTTTCCCTAATTCGAATTTCCTCCGTTTATTGTAAATACATGCAGATATCTCATTAAATTATTTACGATCACTCAATCAACTGAAAGATCAGTGTGATTCACATGAAATATATTTCTAGTGTATTTAAGGATTTAATATGAAAACAAAATGAATTTATTTTCATTCTAAATGAGCTAGTGCAAAATAATCAGAAAAGGAAAGATCTTCAGATATTTTTTTAAAATTCATTTTAATTTTCTGTCATAATCATTAATTTCATATGATTTAATTTTAATAGTAAGAATAAAATTTTAATTTTCAAAAGATGACCTTAGTACCCTGACTTTTTCAATGATTAATTTTTTTTCAACATTTGTTTTATTTTAATTTTTGTCCCTATATTTGGGCTAATAACTATTTACTTGGGGCTAGTAACTTTATAGCCCGTGGGCTAGTACTTGAGTTTTTAAATTGCATACCCCTGGTAGTATATTTCTATTGTATCACCACCTTTTACCCTTTGTTTTTTAAATCTGAATATGTTTTCTTTAACCTTATGAATAGTTTCGTACTTAAATTGTATCGTATTGAAAAAATTGAATTGTGACACAAGTATTGCAATACGTATCGTATCGTGGAGGGGGCGTATCGTTTCAGCCCTACCTCGTTGTAACAAAGAAATCATTTTTTAATTTAAAATATCACCTCATCATGGCTATTTTCCATTTATAAAAGACTTTAAAGAATTATCCTTGGTTGCATACACTTATCTCATAATGTTTAATACCAGTGTTCCCTTTCCATCTTCATTAGATTTGCACCGGTGTTATCTTCTGCAGTAGACCAGACATTTAGTCATCATATGAAGGAGGCTTTCAGATAGACTGGAATTTATCCTTTCGATCCCAAGGCCTTAAATCCGATGCAGCTGGCCCCTCCTGACAAACTTCAGGTTTCACACCATGATGTAGTCCATGGTAATTGATTTGGTGATGTTCTAAAAAATTAAACAAATAGATATACTTTGGCATCACATGAAGTTTTTATGAAAAAGACAAATACCAAATTGAGAATATTTTTGCAGCGATATTCCAATGGTTGAAAATATTTAATTCCTCTATCCGTCTAATCTAAGGGAGAGAGCAAAAAAAAGGCTTTGTCTGACTCCCAATCTAACTCACTTTATTTGTGAAAAAAAAATATATGAATTAAAAAGAAAATGACCGACAGCTTACTCATTTCTCTTTCCATTACATAAAGATGACCAAACCAGTTGTGCACCCCCTGCATTGTGCCATGCATGTGGCCATTTTGTCCAGCAGAACCCACTAGTTGAACAGGGCCTCATCCCCTATAACTTATCATAATTGTTCTTGCCCATTTTCATCAAACCACCTGAAAAAAAGAGAAGAATTGTAACCAAATCCAGAGTTCTTACAGGTACATTTTGGTATACTTAATAATAAAAAAAATGTTTAAATAAAAACAACTTATGCTTACAAAAGTAACTATTTATATTGATGAAAGAGTTACACATATAATGAAGCTCTATCACATGTTTATCTGTTGATATCTGTACACGATCTGAAAGTACAATTTAATTTCTAATAAATTGAAATTTAATGGCGACAGGAGAGGAAATATTGAGCCAACTCGAACAGAAAGAAGAGGAGGCAGAGAGAAAAAAGAAAAAGCAAAAGGAGAGGAAAGAGCGGGCAGAGATGAGGAGAAAGGAAGTGGAGGAAAAGAAAAACAAAAAAAGAAAAGCAACAACTAAGAAAGCCACCAAGAGAAAACAAAAAGTTAGTTGATTTTTCTTAACAAGACTTCTCATTGAATAATGATTTCCCTAAAAATTCATAATCATTTGACGCAATTTCTCATCGACGTCATAAAGGAGCGATGAGCAATCAATGGATTAAACATGTGCTTGTTAATTTGAAAAATAAATAAAAAACTTCACAAATTAAAAATTATAATCAGGCAAATATATATAAGAAAGTCACAAATGTAATAACAAGTTATAAGATATAATTTTTAAAATCTATCAGGATATAAACACAGTTTCATAAGCAATAAATTTCACCATGAAGCTCTTTGATCTCGTTATACTAACTGTATTCATTTCCCATGATAGATGTTTTAAAATGATACCTTATTTCTTAAATAGAAATTACTGATCTTCGAATGTATGTATTGTAAACTGTATCTAAGCAGAAAATATTGGTATGGTGTATCCATTCTCACCTTTATTATATATTGATAAATATTGACCCAGCCTTCATATCATGCCTAACTAGTCTTGAATTCGATATCCGGTCTGATGGGTTTAATTTCAATACAATAGAAAATTTTTTTTTTAAATATGCAATCAACTGAACTTACTCATTTTTATTCACTTCAGGACAGTGAGGACACCAATTCAAACGACGATATCCCCATTCCACCACCATTTGACTGTGAACAGGATATTCTGCCAGCATTGTCCAGGCCTAAGAGGCATTCAAAAAAACCAAAGGTCTTGAATTTTTTTTTTTTAATTAATTCTTAGTGTTTTTCAATCATGATTAAGTATACATATGATGTTGTTCTGATTCCCAATTCCAAACTCTTAAAAAATAACGTTAGCCTTTTTTTTAATCCAATGATATTATACTTTTAAAACAGAGATACTTGGATGAAGACTGTGAATTGGCCGCCATAATTGACGACGTCGAGGAAAACGACCTGGTTATTTGTACCTTTTGTACCAGCCGGGAGGCTCCATCCACAAGCACCTGTGACAGGGAAATAGATGGCTGGTTTCTATGTGAACATTGCAATCGGTGGTTTCACAATGTCTGCCAAGGGTTCGACAACAACGAAGCGTTTTCTTCCACAGCAGCCATATGCCAGGAGTGTCGCGTCTTCCTGGAGGAGTAACACGTGCTCCCCAAATGACACAGGAAACGCGTTTTGCGCATATATCATTGAAAATAAGAAAAATTTAAGCTATTTCAGGCTTATTAAATTTTTTATTTGACAAAACCAAATTCTTTGTCTTTTTTTAAAACTTATTTTATCCCTTTGAGACGATAAATAGTAATTAATTAATTAAAAATGGGAAAAGATCTAAGCGGCAATAATGGGTATTGCACTTCCTGTTTCCGAGGGTCATGACCTATGAGTTATTTTAAGACGATTTTGCTTAATTTTAAAGGTTTGTTTCAAATCTAAATATTGCGTCATCTAAGCAAATAAGTATTGCAGAGATTATTATAGATATATTATAGAAAGGGCATCCTGTTTTAAATACATCTGGAAAAAATGGTCGTTACTCGGCAATAATGGGTACTGGCACGTTAGACTGTGCATTGAAAGCTATCATTTCTATCACTTGCATTTTTAAAAATATTTGTTTGAATTAATAAACAACTTTGGAACGTAAAAAAAATTTAAGGGATCAATTCTTTGCTACAGATTCATTAATTTCACCTTGTTTTATTTCAATTTGTGAGTTTAAAAAAAAAAACACTGCAACCAAAAGTAAACGATTTTGAACATGTTGAAGTGTTTATACACGCTCTTTTTATTGCAGACTTTTTAATACTTCAATTTTGAAAAATAAAATATCTATGAATCATTTAAATGCACCCCCCGAAATATTTCATTTCTCTATATACATGTACCGGTACAACATTATATTAGCAAAAATCGTAATTTTGTGGCCTTTAACCCCACTCCTGCCTCTACCCCTTTTTTCCACGTAAAACAACGTCGCGTGTTGAGAGAAAAATAAAGCATGGCGAGAAAATTATTTCATAATGTAAGAATTATTTTTTTTCAAAAACTAATACAGTATTTCAATCGTTTGTTGATGTTATGAAAACCCTTTGCGACTTATCAAATACGTAGTTTGATAGAATAAATCCAAATTTTGTGTTTTGTCATGTCCCCTTTTCACTGCAATAAAGGCAACCTCCAATTTTTTTTTCATTTTTATAAGAAGAATGAAAAATGCATGGAATATGTGAAAAACAAAGATGTTCATTTTGTATTTTTTTAATTTTGTAAATTTCTTTGTTTATTGGAGAGTTTTAGTATGTAATTGTGTATTAAAACACGACAAATGGTCCATATCTTAGCAGTGCCCCTATTTCACTACAATAAAGGCAAGGTAACAAAATTTTATTTTAATTTTTCTTAGCATAATATCATACAAATATATTTCCAAGAATTAAAATTTTTTATCATTCCGTTTTCGTAATTTTCAACTAGATTGGGCCTCGTTACACAAAAGACTCTTTTCTATAGTGTTTCGTCACATTTCATACTTTAATCGCTTTTTTCATGTGTATGATATAATAAAATTCAATGCATAATTCTTATTTAACTTTGAGTACTTTTAACCATAATTTACGTAATAATTAATTTACCAATCACATTAAAGATGCATTGAAAACATCCAACCTTTAACATAAGGGAGCAATCATTCCATATTTCTTGCTTTATCGCAAACGTTTACTATTGGGCTCTAAACATGTTTAAAAATGTTTAAATGCCATTTTCAAACTTTAAGACATGCTGCCATTGTAACTATAGCTCATAGCAACCGGTTTTAACCGATTTTAGTTCAGGTTAGGGTATCAAAGACTTTTGTCATAGAGAGTTTAGAGAAATTCTAAGACAATGCGCGCCACAGCTCCTATATGAAATTTCAAGTCATTACAGAGAATGAATCTTAATTTCGACACTGGATTTCTTGCAATAAAACGTTTCAAAAATTTCAATCTAAGATAATGCTAAAAAGGACAGTGTAAAAATTGTCTTCGACAATATTATAAAAGAACATTTTACATGCATTTTTTACTATTTTCATTAGCGTGTATACCAGTTTCAAAATTTACCGTAGATTAACCCAAAAGGCTAATTTGGTAATTAATGGAAAAATCCTCTTTTCGAGATTTTGAAACACGCTGTGAAATTAAATAATTTACACATTCATAAGACTTTAAAAAAATACATTGGATTGTTTAAATTAAGAATTTTTATGATTAACTAATAAAATATGTTTAACAAATCCCAGTCTCCCCTCTCCCTATAGATCCACCCCTTATCTCAGTCTTCACTCCCCCTATAGATCCGCCCCTTTGTCTTACCTTGTCCCAGGCTTCCCTCTCCCTATAGATCCACCCCTTGTCTTACCTTGTCCAAGTCTTCCCTCTCCCTATAGATCCGCCCCTTGTCTTACCTTGTCCCAGTCTTCCCTCTCCCTATAGATCCGTCCCTTGTCTTACCTTGTCCCAGTCTTCCCTCTCTCTACCACTCCTTGTCTTACCTTGTCCCAGTCTTCCCCCTCCCTATAAATCCACCCCTTGTCTTACCTTGTCCCAGTCTTCCCTCTCCCTATAGATCCGTCCCTTGTCTTACCTTGTCCCAGTCTTCCCCCTCCCTATAAATCCACCCCTTGTCTTACCTTGTCCAAGTCTTCCCTCTCTGTATAGATCCGCCCCTTGTCTTACCTTGTCCCAGTCTTCCCTCTCCCTATAGATCCGTCCCTTGTCTTACCTTGTCCCAGTCTTCTCTCTGTCTATAGATCCACTCCTTGTCTTACCTTGTCCCAGTCTTCTCTCTCCCTATAGATCCACCCCTTGTCTTACCTTGTCCCAGTTTTCCCTCTCCCTATAGATCCACCCCTTGTATTTTTTGTCCCAGTCTCCACTCTCTGTATAGATCAACCCCTTGTCTTACCTTGTCCCAGTCTTCCTTCTCCCTATAGATCCACCCCTTGTCTTACCTTGTCCCAGCCTTCCTTCTCCCTATAGATCCACCCCTTGTCTTACCTTGTCCCAGTCTTCCCTCTCCCTATAGATCCACCCATTGTCCCAGTCTTCCCCCTTTCTATAGATCCACCCTTGTATTACCTTGTCCCCTTCTTCTCTCTAGCTGTAGATACACCCTTTGTCTTCTATGTATCTGTCTGGGGAAGTAGTCTTATTTTCATAACTGATTTCACAGAAATTGGCTCCCTTGTAATAACTAACAGATTTACAACGCGTGGTTCTTTAACATTCTTCTACACAGTCTATATTCGGTATACGAGTTAATCAACTTTCTGTCCAATCTGTAACCGAATACTAATTTTGAATAACTGTCTTGTAAATTTCCTGATGTAAGTGAGAATGTATTCAAAAGAAAAACAAAATTCTGTAAGATTTTCATGTTTTCATGCTATTTCGATATTGGACTACAAATCAACTCAATCTTTTATAGCTTCTGTCACAAACTCAACAAAAGATAATTATATAAATATTTAATTAATCATTGAGATAATAGTTGCAGTAGTCAATATCTCTCAATAGACACGGCATCTAACTCTCTTGTGAAAATTTCAATCAATATTGTTTATTTAAACAACTCTATTGTACTTTTTCTAGGAAATATCTTGCCGAAGCAGCATCCTTCAAGATTGGTCTACATGTAAAAGAAAAATAACCAATCAAACTAACGCTGAGGGAGCATTTTGTTTTTTTTTTTTTTTTTTTTTTTTTTTTTTTTTGAATAGTGAAATGACTTTATGGAGGGTAGGTTGGGGGATCAGTTGTAGGGGTGTTGAATAATAAAATAAAAAATAGTCTCTGAGCAGTTTAGAGACTCTACCATCAATTTTTTGGACAATGGCTTTTTTATTGTATTTATTTAATATGTTTTACGATGTGACCTTAGGGGATAGCGCAGTTATGCGCTATCAAAATTCTATACTGAGATTTTGTAGTGCTTCAGTTAGATAATAAAATCATGAAAAAAAATACAAAAACAGAAAGACGTCACTTCCCATTCATTGGGATCAAGATGTTGAACTGCTCAGACAATAATAGGACATATCCGAGCCGCTAAACTGACGTAATTATGACGTCAAATAAAAGTCCTGAAGAAGTATGATGTATACGATACTTTTTGCGGCGTGGCGATAGTATTAAATCGTTGTTTGGATTTTTTTTAAGTAATAAAATGCGTTCAAAGAGTGTAAAAATATAACATAACATCTATTTATCCATAAAATATCGTCGTTTACTATAAGCTGTCAAAATATACGTCTTTCACATCTATGAATCTATGTATGCATGGTGCGAGTGTTGATCACAAGCCCCTATAATATGATATATAATTTAGAATAAATTGTTATTGACTGTTTTTTCCCTGAAATAAAACTTTATATTCTATAAGTAAGAGGAATGCAAATCTCAAATTAAAAATTCAAAAATACTTTGAATATAGAGAAAAAGAGATCCTAGGTGATACGTGCGGAAGTTGGTCAAAAAAATATCACAAACTGCTTCCTTGGCAAAAAAAATCTTTAATAATCGAAAGCCTATGGAGAAAAGGCCAGACGACATTCATTCGATCTAGTTCACCATCGTTCAAGTTTCAATAACTAAATTATGATTTTACCTTTCTATTATTGCACAAATGTACAACATACTTTTAAATAGAACAATAAGTTGAATTGGGAGTAGCTTCGAATGAAAGCGACATTTTGTTGTAAAACGAAATAAATCTAAATCTGATTCATTTTATGGAAGAAGTTTATGAAAATCATTAAATTGTTCGTGAAATTGAGATGATGAAAGGTAATTTTTTGATTTGTCGAATCGATGATCATACAGTTAATCAAAATAAAGTTTCCACAAATTGACTTTTGAAATATTTCTTTGTAACATAAAAAAACAAAACAAACATTGTACCTTTCGTTCAAAATAACAACAAAACTTAAGCAATGTGTGGTTCAAAAACTTCAAATAAAGTCATTCGTCCGTGTCCCTATTTTTCAGAAACACTGGAATACGGTTTGAATTAACTTTTGACGCATGCTTAACGACAGAATTATATCACAGGACGCATGCTGATGGCTAAACATAAGTATCTATTCCATATTTGCTTGAAAAAAAAAACCAAGGACATTATTTTAATCACTAGGTATAGATATATGTACAGTACCTGTGCATCGCTATTCTTATTATTCTATCGTGTCTGTATTCCATTGCAACTTATCGTATCCATGTTTTTCGTTTATCGTGTTTTCCGTTTATCGTGTTTTCCGTTTATCGTGTAGATCGTTTATAAAATTCTATTGTGTATCCTGTTTTGTGAATTCGAAACCCTCTCTTTTTATAATTATTTTTTTAATATGAAGAACCCACAGAGGTATTCCAAGTTTCTTCTTATGTTTACTAGAATAGGATTACATAATAGCATCTATTAATTTAAAGAATAGATGCACTTATTTTATGAGGAAAACTTTGTTGCTGCTATTTGAGTTGGGTTAGCTAGAATATAAATTAGATCGGGATCGGGATATCTCAAATTCTCCCTCTTTGCCCTTGATCCAAAAACGAAAGGTACACGAATTTTGTAGCAGACAGAACTTTTAAAAAATATGCTTTCAATCACGATTGTTTCTAAAATATTTAATTGAATATTATCGGCAAATATCTGATTTGATGATTAGATGCATGGATGGATTAGTCTTTTTTGAAAAAATGCGAGATTTTCTTGGATTGAATTTTCAAAAATTTGCTATGTCGGCATACATGTGGCGTAATTTGTATTAAAACTTGTTTATGTTTTACATGTAGTTTAACAAGCAAACATATATCAGATTAAGGAATATTTTTAATTATATGTTTTTAAATTAATTATAAATCGTGCATCAATTGCAAAATAAAAATCCTATATAAAAAGAATGGCTTAATATAGCAGTCAAACTGATCAAAACATTATACAATGTACTCGGTGTCTATCAATTTTGGCAGGCTTTATTCAATTGAGCATTCTCAGTGTATACAACAACGGTATTTTTAAAATGCATTTTGCATTAAAGTGCACGAATTTTGTTTAAAACACAAAAGGGGGGGCTCAGAAGCAAAGTTATAACAGTTACAGGTTTGATGATTAACAGGGAAACATCAAATATTATAAGTTACAAGGGTAATGTTGGCCATAAATCAGGCTTTATGTTATTATCATGCAGAAGAAGCTTATTTCCTATTTGGCGGAAATTATGCCCTCCACAGTAAACAACACAATCAACCAACAGGACAAGCCAATGCTTTATTTTGAACTGAAAATGCACTCTTGAAATTAAATTCAGTGCTTCTCGAGTGTATAATAACTAATTGCCACTTGGATCCTTTTAGCAATCACATAGATTTCATCAAATTTATTGCCTATCAAAGGTAGCTCAGTTGCTCTTGATGAGCTATGTATATGCTAGTTATTTTTCTTTGTTTAATTAGTCATACAATAAATTTGACAGTATAAGCTGACTCGAGGGTACTCGCTTTAGCATTTTAGGGATATTTTATTCTTGTTCATGCATTCTTCACTTCTAAGGCTATAACCATTAGAAGTAAAGGAATTGATAATTTTATTTATCTGGGGTTTGGGTAAATTAGGGAATTAGATTTGTAAATTAAGGAAAATGACTAATTATTGCTCAATTCATGAAATAAAAAAATTTGCTGTATTCTATAACCAGTTGCTTAAATAAGTAATTCTCTTCTTTTAGCTATGGTAAGTATGTTGGTGTTCTGTGTGACCCAGAAAAAAGTAACTGGATCATGTAATATCAATTACTAGTATTCTAGTTCTCTCAACTACTGTCAAGGTTAATAAATAAAAGCCACTTTAAATAAAAGGGATTTGACAATTAACAAAATATAATGGTAAAAATATTGCACCTTAATACTTGTGTTTACTTGAAAGTGTGTCTGCCTTTTTACACATATCTGACTTTTAAGTTTATCAGTGGATTGCCTGTTTTCAGCTAAAGCATTTCTTTACATAAGTAGTTTTACTTAAAATAATTCATATAAGCTATTCTCGATAATTTTATTTTATTGGTTAGAGCTTAAAGTTCATGGAATATTTACATCAGATTTGATACTAAAACACCAGGGTTGAAAATATTACTGAAATTAACTTAGGACATACAAATTCATAACACATAAATAGGGGAGAAACATGCAATTCATTCACTTTTGGGGAATAAAGGGGAATTTTATTGCTAGACAATTAGTGTCTGACTCTTAGGTTGGAAATTGAAGTCTTTGAGAAAAGTATAAATTGGATAGGATGTTGAGTAGTAAATTGTATTATGCACTTACATGTACTAGGGCGAGCTGCTATGGGGCTATCATGACATAGGAGTATAACAGATTTGGAGTATTTACATGTATTAATAAGATTTATTATTTCAAGATCCAGTGTACCAAGGTTATCTAGTCAAGTACACATAAATATAAACTAATCGTACATGTAGTATGGGTATTTTTATGACTTAGGCATAATTTTGGATCGGTTTCAGTATTTTCACAAGAAGCCAATTATTGATGAGCCAGAAGGCAATTATTTAAAGGACTTTAATTTTGGATTTGATTTCATTAGCACCACCTGTTTTAATATACAAAGATCAGGCAATTAAGGTGATGTATTTTATAATGGCAATTTTCTTTGGTCTTAAGTATTGTGATCAGACATCTTAGCTTGATAAGCATGATATAAGCTCATAGATTTCATTCAAGATACATCAATCGGAGAGTAAATTTAATTGCATTAATTATCCTGTATTCAACAAAACAGTGGAAAACCCTAGTTATAAGATCTCCGTGTAGAAACATTCATAAATCCAACCCATTGGAATTTCACCAACAGCCTCAGTCAGGGAATAATTGTAGGAAAATACAAAACTATTGTTATTAATGCATTAGAAATTAAAGCATTTGTCAAAATTTTCCACTAATTACATGTATATTAGATTCATGCCATTTAAACATATCATTCATTCAGAATCAACAGGCAAAATTCTATTTGTCAGCAACAGGCTTTAAAGTTAAAATGATTCACATTAATTGAACAGTACTTTTAGGTGATAACTGGTTCAGTGTATAATGGATTAAACCTTTATTAACAAGAAAGTGCTTCCTTAAGATCACACTTTCAATTTTGGTGAATTAAGAAAATTTTTTAATTTGTTTTATTCTCCATACCTTTTAGGAAAGTGATATACAGTACTGTTTGTAATTTAAGAATAATGCACTGTCAGACAAGGGCAACACACTAATTTTAATTTTTCTAACGTAACAGGGATAAGTAAAATACATGTCATGTAATCATGTATTCTTGCAAGCCAGTTTGATAGGGGAAAGGGGTTTTGCTATGTGTATGAGTCATTTATTAGTAATATTTGTCCTGTTTCTGTCATATTTCTAGGTAGAGAAGTTACTATATTATCTTAATAGATATATTATATAATTTATATGTAATTGACATTAAGTCAACTTTAAAAAGTACTATATTCCTGGCACATATAATTAAGTAGCTAGAAATATCCAGTTTATGATGTACAGGCTGCTCAGTTATACAGATTAGTTTGGTTGAAAAAGCAATATATAATAGAATAGAGTTAAGAACTCCTAAAAATAGAATTAAAATATGATAAGAAAGATCATTTTCTGTTTTATTATAAACATTAAAAAGATGGCATATCAAGTATTATTATCAAGTATAATTTCAAGATCCCATTTGGAGTCATTGTTGGGAGTTACATATTACATGTGAGCGCTATAAGCCTGGAGAGGTAATTTTCTTAAAAGCTAACCTATAATAATACAATTAACATGATTTATTCCCAAAGAAATATTGCACGGTAAGTAAAGTAGGTTTTATCTAGTACAGTGTTGCTTGAAACCAGCCAGAGTAGATTCATACATGCTCCTGTTGAAATGAGAGGGGTTGCATGATCTGGATCTGCCATTTTTGTGATGGGACAATATTTTGTCTCCACATAAATTGTTCTTAACATATTGGCACATATAATTCTTCATCTTTTATATATATTATTTTGCTATAAAAGAATCCAGTGTAAGCTAATATATGAAATTTTAATTTGCTTGAGTTCTCATAACTTTACACATTTAAAAAACATCAATTGAATAAAAATTTTCTGTCTACTCATTATAGAGAAGTATTAAATTTAGGAGGGATGGGGGGTCTCGAGTTATTTTTAAGGGGATATTACAGTTTCCCAAGTAAATAGGTTAAAATTAGGGCGGTTGGTCGTGGGTCAGTTGAATGCGGCTTCCCCATTTTATGGGGTGACCGAAACCTATGGATTCTAAAGGTTTCGGCCATGTGGCGTTTGCGCCGAGCCATTCAACTGATTCTATAATTCATTGTGCTGCTGCTGCTTAAAACAATCTCATTTACTGTGAAAATGTGTGCTGCTTTCAACAAATTCATGAATTGGTCTGCTTTGCTTACTTGAAGCAAACTCAGTTGCTGTGCAAAATGTGTACTGCTTTCAACAAATTTCATGCACAGTGCTTTGCTTGCTAAAATATCCTTTGTAACGTTCGCGGTTTGATAACCCGGAACGATACCTACAACATACATGTAAACTTGTAAAGTTTTTTTAAAATACATGTACATAAAATTAAATTGTAAGGTTAATTACCGTTCGCGGTATACCCGGAACGGCCATTATTATGCTTATTATATGTACATGTGATATTATGCTTTCATGTTGCTTGCTGATGCTGCTGCTGCTGCTTGTTGTTATTTGGGGTCGCCCTTTTACGCTTGGCGACCCCCTGCTGCTTTAAATATGCCACGACCAACAAACGCCAATATCAAAATAAACGTGTATAAAATCATGTTTGTTTTATTTTCCTCTATATAAATAATTCGAGAAAGAGAAAATAAAGTTTTATGGCTTAGTTTTTCATCGTTGAAAGAAATATTTAAGCGTATAAGGAAAAGATGAAATAAATAAATAAATTGATCAATAAATGAATTAATTATTTCAATATAAAGAAAATAAATAAATTTAAAAAATGATGATTATACAAATACCATTATCAAGCAGAGTGTAATTATCAAAGTTTTTACTCTTTTTTCAGAAATGAAATCTCTGATTTTCATCTTTATTAATTTTTTTTTTGTCATATTATTTATTCTTTTGGTCAGAATTACAAAATTAATATGATTTTCTTAATTTTCTAGTATGAAAAGGCGTCACTCTTTTAAGTCTATAAGGAACACAGATTAAAGGAATTCTTTTGGTGCCCCTCGGATAATCCTCAGGGATACGCAGGTATGTTTAAGCCAGCACATGGATCACATTTCGGCGAATTAACACTTTTTTTTATAATTATGTAACACTAATCAATCGGAAAAGTCAAGGATAAAATTTTTGCTATAATTATACATTCTATAGATTTCAATGAGACTTATACTACAGGAAGCACTTCACCACGACGTAACCACGTGACGTCTATAATTAGAAAATATGCCTTAATGAAAAAGTGAAAAGTTTAACACTAGCCCCGGGGATAATTAATTCAAGTTTGTAATAATAATTATGTAAAAACATCTCTGTACCATGAAAAGTGCTGCTAGAATCGTACTGTTCTATTATAGAAATAATTATTTAAAAATTTCGGACGAAACCTTTCCAAAATTTTTACATTTTGTTCATAACATTGAAAAAAGCATCAATTCCCGTAAACCATGCGATTCTAGCAGCACTTTCCAAAAACAAAAGAATAAGAACTTTAGATAGAAACAAAAATTAAGTTTCAAGGTATGCGGCGTAGTGTTGAACTTTTGCATCTATTTTGCCACGAACGACAGAGGAAAGGCTGATCGGCAAGTAAACACCCTTCCTGCAATAATTTTACGAAGAAATTGTAGGATTATATTACCATACCTTATTCATACGCTTTATTCCCACAAGAATCACATCATGATATTCATTCTAAATCCTTTTAAACTCCGATTTCTTGTGTTTGTTTACATAAATTCTCGTTACATTTCACTTTCACTCTGTTACTGCATGATCAACAGTTATGACGTCACGGGTTTGGTATGTAACCCCTGTGATAACTACAGAGGCCCAGGAACGACAAAATTCCGTTTATATTATGCCTTTGCATATTTTGATTCATTTTTACGACCTCGAATCAATCTTAGATATCAATTTTAAGAAATTGTTATTTCTAAACCTCACGTCATATAGCTTACTATGACGTCATATCATATAGGCAAGTAGAATATTTGGTTGTAACCTTAACCTACCTGCGTATTAAACATGAATGTATGTCAAATGTACATTCTTCAGATTCCCAGTTTTGGTATAAAACCAATACATCATACATCAAATTGAAAGAATGTAAGGTTTCTATTACAGATATATTGGATAAATCTTTTTCCGATCCCATGTCTTCTGTTTCAAAATGTTCTGTACGAGACTGTAAAACGTATAACATTTTGATAACTAACACTTCTTTCACCAATAATTTTACTGGACAGACCAGGAATGGAAATCACCATTGTTAATTGACAATACGTCGTCCATATATCTAAATGTCGAGTTGAAGGCCACAGCAAGGGTTTTCGTCTTTTTTTGGGATAAAAATTTGGATATAAATTCTGCTTCATATGAATATAAAAATAAGTCTGCTAATAACGGAGCGCAATTTGTACCCATGGGAATCCCAATAGATTTTTGGAATACTTGGTCTCCAAAAAACCACTTGTCAATCAGAATCCAAAGCATCTTCTTGATGTCAACTTCAGAGTACTTATGTGTACAATCACAATCTGTTTTAACAAAATAATTTTGCAAATGACCAATAAGTAAATTTACGAGTTCCATTTTCATTGAAAAAGCAGCTGTCAATGATATCAAAAAGTCTTGATTTTAATTTGTCGTGGGGAATTTTTCCGTATAAAAATGAAAAGTCGTAAGTTTTTAAACTGTTGATTTTTATAAAGACCTGTGATTTCAAATTGTCCAAAAGTTCTTTAGAATTTTTTAGTATCCACATCTGATTCACACCACTTCTTGAATATATAGTTGCACAGTACTCATGAAGTTTTTCCTTCACTAGAGTCAATATCTTAGTGAGGAGTAACGAAAGAGGCTTGGTTGAACATTTACTGGAACCTGCAATGTATCTTTGTGTGTAAGGATTCTTATGAAGTTTCGGAATCCTGTATATATATAAGGTAGTTCAAATTTTGGCTGTGTGGAATATCAAAAGTATTCAATATGTAATATTGATTTTTTCCCATTTATCGTCTGATTTACGCTTCTAATATGCATGCATGCAAGTAGTATAACTGATACATGCGGGGGTGAACAATGGGGCTATTGTCTGTGAGAACATTGGGAAAGACAATCGGAGAATAATGGGGCCAGGTCAAGAATGACCTCTTGGTGACCTGAAGGAGATAGTATTGTGACCGACAACAATGGGCCAAGGCCATGGATGACCTCTTCGTGACCTAAAAGAGTCATCACAGGGACCGAGAACATTGGAACAAGGTCATAGATTACCTTTTTGATGACATAGAGGAGACATCTCTCTTCAAATCTTATAGTAGAGTCTGCCTGTGTATCAGCTATAACCTTCAAGCAGCAATGATTATGTGCAAATGAGCTACGTACATGATTGTATTCAGAATTAGACATACAAAGGGACATGTTCGATTATGATAAAACTCTGAGTAAACCATGTAAACATGAACAAGAAAATTGGTATCTGCAGTACATGGAAGTGGTCCAGGGTCTTAGAGTGCAAGATGTTCTATGGTGTGATCTATCAAATTAAAGGTCTCGATGAGTATATGTCAGCCCAGGGGGAAATCTTAGGTCATTGCCTGCAAATGCGAAAGTTGCCCTATGACTGTTACATGTATGTGAACTATGAAAATGAAGGTCTCGACGATGTGAATTAGCCTACGTGTGATCTTGAGTCATTGAGTCATTGACCGCGAGATTTAAAAAGATTTTTAAAAAATTGCCATAAAGCCATTGTGTTATCTATGAAATTGAAGGTCTCAACGAGTAGAGAATAGCCCGGGAATGAAGTTGGGTCACTGAGTGTTAAATGAAAAAGTTGTCCTAAGACTGTTGTTCGACCAATCATATTGAAGGTCTCGACGACTTGAATTTAGCCCGAGGGTGATCTGGGTCATTAAGTGCAGAAGTAAAAAACATGTCCTAAGGCTATTGTGTGACCTATTAAATAAAGATCTCGACTAGCAGTAGAGTTCAGATCCAGGGGTGATCTGATGTCATTGGGTGCAAAATGAACAGAAAGTTTCTTTAAATAAATCGTATGACCTATCAAAGTGATGTATGGACGAGTAGAATTCCATCCCGGGAACCATTAAGTCCAAAATTCAAAACCGGTTTTGCAGGTCATCGCGTTAAGCATCAAATTAATACTGGCAAATCCAATACAACGTCCAGGGGTCTCTAATGATAACAATAAAGAGAGTAAGTGTGAACACTGAATTTAATTTTTATTTGATAACACACGAAAAGGTTTCAATCTTTTCATTAGAAAGTACATTCATGGCTGTATGCAATGACTGGTGTGAAAATATGTTGTCTTGCAAAATAATATACATACACGACAAAATAAGTATCATAAAATATCCTAACATTATAAATATAAAACGAATAATAATATATACACTATATGAAAAAAAAAGAAATTCAGAACATTAAAAATTGCTGATTTATACAATGTACGTTAAAACATTCAATTTAACACTTTACAACTTACTGTACTGTTACGCAACATACACTGAATAATCACGTCATGGAAACAGAAATTTACCATTTCCCCGCAAGCACCTTTAAGCGTGGTACACGTTTCTCTAAAGTTTAGCGTAAATAATATTATGATGCTATATTTCAATACAAAAATAACTTTTTTTTATTTGATGAGATTTTTGCAAGTATAAAATAGAAGGAAATGGTCATTAAAGTAAGGATTAAATGAACTTTTTAAAGTGCGTGAAAATGCGTGATTGCGGGGAAACGGTATATGCGTGATTTTGCGTTAGAAATAGGAAATGGTATATGCGTTAAAATTCGTTACTGCGGGGAAGGGGGTTAAGTCAATGTTTTAATTGTAAAATAAAACTTTTTTAATAATAATCAGAAAAACATTCTCAATTTTCATCATAGTGTTAAATTATTGATTTTTGTTAGAGGGTTTCAATAACGTTGATCGATGACGTCACAACTGCATCAAAAAAAAAAAAAAAAGAAAAAGAAAAGAAGAGAATGTGATGACGGCGCTGTTTGTATCAAGATAACTGTGTTTGAGAGGGAAATATTTTATAAATTGTTTGTGATTTATAAGAGAAAAGGAGCATTTATCAGGTGTACCGATTTTAACGCCGTATGTTTTTCTTTACTGAAGACAATAAGCCGCGTCCATATGTAATTCAGGATTTCCTCTGCTATTCTTGAAGAATAAAAACCGACAGAATGCAAATATAAGTAATAAACAACGATTATTCAGCTCTGCTGGTATATTTTCCATGATGCACAATTGCTATTCATAACGTCATGTTCACTAAATAGCGTTGTGTATTTCTTAAATGAGAGATATGCCAATAATTCAAAGTAAAGTGTTTAATTTCAGTTTTCCTTAGTTCCCCTTTCATTATAAATTAGAAGTTCTTATGAAAAAATATATATATTAATTTTGAACAAATGTTACGATTTGACTTAGAATAGCAATCATTTAATCAAATATCAAATAATTAAACCAGTTAAGGAAATATCGCGAAAAGCTCCATCGACATACTCAGATCATGTATCGGTTAGCATATGGACTTGTTTGGTTAATCTTGTTACAGTGGTTCATTCACATTGGTAGAATTTTTTGAATAGAAAATTGTATTTGTTGTTGATTGTGAATCTTGAACATATAATTCTTCTTTGAAAGGAAAAATATTCTATATCACGGATTTTCTTTTTATAGTATCTAATCTAAATGTCTCCGCCCATTTACATGTAACAACAAAAAAGGGAAATCTGATGGAGGGGAAAAGTTCCGGCATTTTTTAGCGCGATGGGTGTTAAAAATCGGCTTGTAGTTTTTAATATGTTAAATAATTCATTATAAAATCATTATGATTTTATACGAAATACTTTGTTATACACAATGAAATCAAACAAAATACCCATTGCTACTATCTATCTAGTAAACCAAGGGTGTAAAAAGGGACCACGCTACTATACCTAAGTGGAAAGCTCCTTTTTCTTAAATAATTTGCAACTAATTGTCCTTTTCACATACGTAATGACGTAAATTAGAACAATGAAAGTCATTCCATTTTCCATTCTTGTCAAGGAAAACACACTTTTCATCAGAACTATTTGGTTCACCATCTTTAAAGTTTTCATAAGAAAATTTGACGCCACTTCCTACCCACTTACACTGTCCTGCATTATTTCCTGAGCATTCTCCGCCAATCCAAAATATTGTGAAAGTCCAATCAGCAACACTGTGTTCTTTTTTATGAAAATAAATAAGAATGATATATAATATGGACGGAATTAGGGGCAAAAATTAAGGGCCTTGTAGGGCTGAATATTTGCCAGAGATTTCGTATTGGGATTGATATAGCTGCAGATCTGTAGCGTTATGGTTTTATATTTTTGTTTTTGACCATAACAAAGACAAATATATAAAACCATAACGCTACAGATCTGCAGCGAGGATTAATACAGAATAATACATGGAAAAAACAGTTTCACAACCGTATCAAACCGAGACTCCAATATCAGCTCGACGACCGAAAACCAGGTGACTAAAATTGGTCGAGTGTTAATACGGGATGTGATATACATTTTGTCATGCATTGTTGTTTTTTAATATATTAAAAAATGCTTTATTCTTTTCTTTTCCGAAATCAGCAATATTTCTCATATATTTACTTTTTAATTTGTGATCTGAATAATGTTTACCAAGTATATTGAAAGAATTTCATAAGATTTTTTTTACACAAGGTTAAAACTTTGTAAAATTTTGTATTGAATAATGTAGGAAACAAAACAAAATTTTGCACCAGGGAAAACTAACGATTTTTTATATTTCAGGGATTTATTATTTAAACAATTCCAAATCCAAATCAGTCCAGAAATACGTATCAAATCATGCATTCATCTTTGTTTGTGTTAAGTACCCGCTAATGTGACGTAATTTATTAGGCTCCTTGTGTGTTCAAATGAAAAGAACATATTGAAAATGAGAGTAAAATGATCCGAGGTATTCCCTATGAAAAGTACACAGATGATTTGGAAAGATGTAATAAAGGTTGTCAAAATGGATGAAATTAAGGGCACTGATACACGGGATGTAAAACATTATATTTCATGTTTGTTAATGTTTACAAGTTTCTATTCATTTTCTAGAGTTAAATAACGTCTCTAAATACCAATATTACGAAAACTTGTGTTCTACAATTAAAGTCATCTCGCCTTCTACGACGTCATAATGTAGCACTGATCTAGTCCAGATAAAATAATTTGTATGCGTCCTTATCCCCCCTGCGAATATGTTACAGTATTAAAACAGGAAAGTCATGGAGAAAACTTTTGCTATCATTAGGCATTCTATATACTTCAATGGGACTTACTAGTATACTATAGGAAGCACTTCATCACGATGTCACTATGTGACGGTCATAATTAGAAAATATGCCTCATTGAACAAGGGGCCCATGTGCCACATCGCTCACCTGAGCACTGTGGCTAGCAAAAAGTAGAAATTGGATTATTACTAAAAAGTTTAAATCCAAAAGTAGTCCCATGACCAATCATGGCTGTGGTATTCTTTATAAAATGTTTTTAAAATAATTTTCCTAAATATGAATATGTAAAACTGTATTGGCCATTGTGGCTCCGCCCTACCCCCCCCCCCCCCCCCCCCCGGGTCATGATTTAAACAAGCTTAAAAAACTACTACTTCCTGAGGATGCTTCCAAATAAATACGATCATTTATGGCTTTGCTATTCTTATGAAGAAGATTTATAAAGAATTTTCCTTTATATTTCTATGTAAAAATTGGTGGGCCTTTTTGAACCTGCCCTACTTAATGGGGTCATGATTTGAACAAATATGAATCTACAGTACCTGAGGATGCTTCCATATGAATATGATCAATTATGGCTTTGTTATTTTCTAATGAAGAAGATTTTTAAAGAATTTTCCTATATATCTCTATGTAAAATTTTGGTCGACCATTTTGGCCCCGCCCTACCCCCGGGGGTCATGATTTGAACAAACTTGAATCTACACTACCTGAGGATACTTCCATATGAATATGATCAATTATGGCTTTGCCATTCTTATGAAGAAGATTTTTAAATAATTTTCCTATATATTTCTATGTAAAATTTTGGTCGGCCATTTTGGCCCCGCCCTACCCCTCGAGGTCATGATTTGAACAAACTTGAATCTACACTACCTTAGGATGCTTCCATATAAATATGATCAATTATGGCTTTGCTATTTTTGAGAAGAAGATTTTTAAAGAATTTTCCCATATATTTCAATGTAAAACTTGCCCTACCCCCGGGGATCATGATTTGAACAAATTTGAATCTACACTACCTGAGGATGCTTCCATATAAATATGATCATTTATGACTTTGCTATTTTTGAGAAGAAGATTTTTAAAAGAATTTTCCTATATATTTCTATGTAAATCTTCGGTCGGCCATTTTGGCTCCGCCCTCCCCGCGGTGGTCATGATTTGAACAAATTTAAATCTACACTACCTGAGGATGCTTCCATATAAATATGATCAATCATGGATTTGCTAATCTTGAGAAGTAGATTTTTAAAGAATTTTCCAATATATTTCTATGTAAAACTTCGGTCGGCCATTTTGGCCCGGCCCTACCCCCGGGGATCATGATTTGAATAAATTTGAATCTACATTACCTGTGGATGCTTCCATATAAATATGATCACTTATGGCTTTGCAATTCTTCAGAAAAAAGATTTTTAAAGAATTTTCCTACATATTTCAATGTAAAACTTTGGTTAGCTATTTTGTCCCCGCCCTACTCCCGTGGGTCATGATTTAAACAAACTTGAATCTACACTCTACCTGAGGATACTTCCATATGAATATGATCAATTATGGCTTTGCCATTCTTGAGAAGAAGATTTTTAAAGAATTTACGTATAAATTTCTATGTAAAACTCTGGTCCGCCATTTTGGCTCTGCCCTCCCCCCGGTGGTCATAATTTGAACAAACTTGAATCTACACTACCTGAGGATGCTTCCATATAAATATGATCAATTTTGAAGAAGAATTTTAAAGAATTTTCCCATATATATCTATGTAAAACTTTGGTCGGCCATTTTGGCTCCGCCCTACCCCGGGGGTCATGATTTGAACAAACTTGAATCTACACTACCTGAGGATGTTTCCATATAAATATGATCAATTATGGCTTTGCTAATCTTGAGAAGTAGATTTTTAAAGAATTGTCCTATATATTTCTATGTAAAACTTTCGTCGGCCATTTTGGCCCCGCCCTAACCCCGGGGGTCACGATTTGAATGAAATTTGAATCTGCACTACCTGAGGATGTTTCTACATAAGTTTCATCTTTCCTGGCACAGTGGTTCTTGAGAAGAAGATTTTTAAAACATACCTCCAAATTTTTATTAATTCCCAATTATCTCCCCTTAAGTGAGGGCGTGGCCGTTCATTTGAACAAACTTGAATCCCCTTCACCCAACAATGCTTTGTTGCAAGTTTGGTTGACATTGGCCCAGCGGTTCTAGAGAAGAAGTCGAAAATGTAAAAAGTTTACAGACAGACAGACAGACGGACAGACGTACGACGGACAAAATGTGATCAGAAAAGCTCACTTGAGCTTTCAGCTCAGGTGAGCTAAAAAGTAAGAAGTTTAAGGTATACTACCCTTGGGATTATTAATTTTGAGTTGTAATATTAGTTTTGTAAAACATCTCTATAACATGAAATGTGCTGTTAAGCTAGAATCCTACTGTTCTATCAGGAAATAATTATTCAACACTTTGGGACGAAACTTTTCCATTTCTTTTTTTTTTTTTTACATTTTGTTCATGAGATCGGAAAAAATGTATTAATACTTTTCTTTCATTTTACTATGCAGCGACATATCATCGTTATGAGAGAATCTAGAAATAACGATGGTTGACTGAAAAAAAAAATGCCTCAACTTCCAGCAAATAATTTATACATTTGAACTGAAAATCTATCAGAAATCTGTTGTATTTCATGTTTCCAGGGTTGGTCTTCTTTCAACAATACTATGGATCCCCCACCACCACCATTTTGATTTCATTTACATACCAAAAAACGGTTTCAGTAATGTTTCTACTATCCAGTCATTCTCTTTTTCTGATTCTATCTCTGCCAAAGTTGATCCCAAAATTTCACAGTCCTCCTAAAAATAGAAGTATTCAAATGCACTGTTTTACTTGGTATAAATTACTTTCTTTTTAATTTTTATTTCTTTTTTTTTTTTTTTTTTTTTAATGTTGCTTCGTCAGTAAATTAATATTTCACTTATTAATCTGGTCTGTTTTTGTATTTCCAAATGCATCGTTTTTTTAAACGGAAATGTGAAGACATTTTTCGAGGATCAAGATAAACCTTCGCTTTATCTTTGTTCGTGGGTTTTATTTTAAGGTTCATATGAGATATAATAAAGTCATTGTTAGTGGGTCAATTTTGAATTCATAACTGCTGATGTTGGTTAAATCACCTACTTCTATATGAGTTAAGACAAGGTATCTTTAAGCAATATGGCGGAATAAGGCTAGAGTTAGTATGAAGCAAGTCATACATAAATAAAAAAAAATATCTTTCATATGGATAAATATAATATTGGGACGATTTATATGCAAGCCGATATGGTCTGTCGGCACACGAACAAAATTCGTAACAATTTACGTATATAAGTTTTACATTTGATTTTATTTTTTTAATACTATGTAAAAGATGAAACTCAAATTTAAATCAGTGAAACCAGAATCAAAATTTTAATAACATGTCAATATCTCATATAAATTGCATTAGAATCAAACGATTGCTGTCATGATTTTCAAAGTATTATTAGGATGGAGTTCGATTAAGATGACGCCGTCAAACGCGTAACCGGCGCACAGAAAGGTAAGAAATTATTTTGGTACTTTTTTCTGCGTAGTATTAATTAACGTTATATACGCCGTCACACATTTTAAGCCCAAATTAAGGGGATTCGTGCGTTATCCCTGTAATTTTCTACCAGCGGATTGAACAAAATTGGAGATAACGCAGAATTATGACCCCTTCGAAAAAAAAAACTTCTAAGGTTCATGAGAGACGGAAAAAGTATACAAAAAGGACATTACATATTAGATTTAAGGTAGGTCACTAGTCAGCTTTTTGGAAAAGCTCACACACAACCTCTTACTTCAAAACTATATTTAATTTCAACAATGTTAATATTTTAACATTCAACAGAAAAAGAATGCTCAAAAAGCTTCAAAGAAGCAAGATTTGTGAGGGACTATTTCTTGTGGTGGAATGATATTTAGCAGGTACTTCTGCAAATCTGCACATTTATTCAATTTAATGTCTTGGAACTTTAGCCTCACATACTTTTACTCGGAGAATATTTTCCATCATGATATTGCTAGGAATATTTAATATAGGTTTTAATTTATATTTTTAGAACAAGTTTTATACCTTCCTTTACTTTAACAAACTTTGCCAAAAATGAAGATATGTCCAAAAAGTCGAGATAAAATATACAACATTTTTCGCCTGAAAATCACATATTTTGACCAATATTTCAAAATTAACATCACTGACTCCAACTTTTTCTTTCATTATTTTAAAGTACTCGATACTTGTGACTGATCAGCACTTAAGTTGTGAAAAGCTTGATTTAAGAAAATGTTTTAATGCCTATTAGTTTTTTAATACCCCAAAGTGTGTTAATTTTTAGTGCAAAAAGGTCAAACAACAATAATTTATGCGCATTAATTTGCAAGATTTTTTCAATGATAAATATTATTCAAAATATATTTACGTAAAAATAAGATCATATATTTTGCCACGGTTACATCCGATATTACCGATAAGATATAATTAAGGCTGAGTAATTAACCAAAGAGTTAAAATTTAAATGCAAAAAGGTCAACTTTATTGTACCGTAGATTAGTAAGATGAACACTGACCACCTATTTTCTCTGTGACCTTAAGATGGCGAGAAATTCAATTATAGTGTTTCTTCCATATCGAAAGAAATACTAAAATCGAGACGGCGTGTAATTTACTTATACTTATGCATGACAGCGTATTTTGTGGTAAGGGGACGGCATATTATGCACAATTTTCTAAGTTTATCAGCGTAATGTTTGTTAGCGTGATTTTCTGAACGCGCCTTGATATTCCTATCTGGACGTTATTGCCGAAAAAACGTCAGGTCCTTTTTTTACTTTTTGCTCTAGTCCTTACTTAGTCATACTCCATGAAACCTCCGTCAATCGTTAGCAGCTGGTTGCAAATGATGCATTTCGTTAGATAATACTGAAAATCAAGTGCATGAAATGGTGCAAAAAGATCGTTGACAAAATTGTCGTAATTAAGTTGCACGTTTCTTTATGTGGTTTTATAGCACTTTTCCGACCTGACGTCAAACATTTAACGGTTGAGAAATTCTGAACACTTATCTTAGTGCATAGTAACCATGATTATCACCTTACAAATTTTGTAATTTTTGGTTACATGTATGTGTAAAGGAAATTTCGCTATTTGATTACCCTGTATTTCTTTTTTCTTTTGTTATATTAAAAGAATAAGGATAAGGAGATTAGAGTTTTCAGAGTTTTAAATGTTTCATATGAATTCTAGACATACCTTTGCATCATGCCATTTAAGTTTTTTGGAGCGAACCAGATACAACTTGTCTTCAAATGGTACCCATACTTCTTGAAACTCTAGGAAATATAAACGAGAAATAAAAATCATCACACATGCACAGTGAAATATTCTGAATGATTCCTGCGTTGAACATTTTTGTCCGTATGTATACAATATTTGGATAACAATCGGAAAATTCTTAAAGTACACAGATCACATCTTCAGTTTTGAAATACTCTTCAAAATTAATTTCCAAACCATGTTATTTTTTCAATTTTTTGTTATTTAACCCCTTCCATGACAAATAATTTAGGCATTACTGGACAAATTGATATTAAGATTTCGATGCATTTTTTTAGTGTTTCTCGTAATTTTTGTATATAGAATATACCAATGTATATATTCTGAAAGCGATTTTGCGTTAAATGTATAATATATTACATACGACAACTCAGATGTATTGTCCATTCACCATTTGCAGAACATCCTAGCATTCCTGAACCCTTTTTCTTGAAGATATATTTGTGACATTGTAGGTGTAGCTGTCTGTAGATTCCTATTGCATCCCATCTTTCCAAACTATTCGAGTCAGCGCCCGTTACAACCGGAGGCATCCCACAGTCTGTTTACATTTAAAAAATTATTTAACTCTTAGTAATGCATACGTTACTTAATGATACATCATTAATTACAATTTTCTTGATTATCCCCTTGCAGTGGAGTCTGAGATAAAATAGTGACTCACTTGTGTGTGTGTGGGAGGCTAAGAGAAAGAGAGAAAGAGAGAGGAGGATGGTGAGTTTGGGTGTGTGTATGTATACATCTGGATCGATGTCAAAGGATGCCTCGGTCTATAGATACAAGAATGTTCTTTGAAAGGGGATTCTCCCGTTTGCATTGTCATTGTTAATGGTTGGATTTTAGTGTACATGATATGAATGCATGTAGAGAACAATCTCAAAATTCTATTAAATTTAATTTTTGTAAAGAACTTAGATAAGTGTACTTCAATCCAAGTTTTCGGATACATATGGGCAATTTTTTTTCTGACTTTTTTCCTTGCTACTAGTTGCCTGCCTGGCACTGTAATTAGAATGTCTCTTGTAGGGTAGCGAAATAAGGGAGCTTATCTTGACGGCGGGAGATCGCCCACTGTGGAACGCAAAGACTTGTCCTTCTGATGAGACTGTATTTAACCGAGGCCCCGTATCATAGTAGGTGCTGACGACATGAAACAGATCCCTCCCTGCTCAATGACCCTAGTTGCCGAGTAAATGACAGCACTTGCAGCTCTCCATTGGCAAGTTGCGGTGTTTCCATGTACGTGAATATTCGCGAGAGGGACGTTAAACAACTTACAATCAATCAACAGTCGAAATGTATGGTGCTGATTTTTATTCTGCGGTTCGAATCCCATTTCTTAATAAAGAGACTGGTACTTAGGGATCCTATGAACTGGGATCCGCATAGAGGCATAAAAAGATGCATCTAGTCTAAAAGGATGTAGCTGGCCAAGAGAAGGGTCTCAATGTAAGTTATAATTCCCCGAATAGGACGTGAAACAAACTTACCAGATAATATACACTCATAATTTCCAAGGGATTTGGGGATGCATTTTTCATTTTCTTTGCACTTTGCCACCGAACAAAATCCTGTAATTTTCTGTAAGACATTAAGTATTTTTTTTTAAATGGTTACTGAATGCCTAAGCAAAATCATTATTTATAGCAGTTTTCAAAATAACTAGAAATGTACAGCTGATTTTCTTTTATATCTTTTTTAACTGATATATTCCGTATTGTTAATTCAAATCCACTATATAAGCCTTTCGAGATCATTTCTTTTATATTCGAAATATGTTAAAATTAAAAGATGTTGCTTTATTAAAAGAACATATTTTTCCTTAAAAATAACATGAAATAGTTTTATTCTATGATTAATGATTAATGATAAAGTAATAAAATATATTTACCGGACCCCAATCTTCTTTCTCGCTATAGATCCATCCCGTGTCTTCTTTGTATCTTTTTGGGGCGGTAGTTTTATTTTCATAACTGATTTCACAATAATTTGCCCCTTTGTAATAACTTACAGATTTACAGCGCGTAGTTCTTAAGCATTCTTCTACACAATCTAAAATACTATACTCTGTAAAGGAGTCAATCATTTTTCTGTCCAGTCTGTAACCGTATCTTAGTTTGGAATATCCGTTTTGAAAATTTCCTGATATGAATAAAAAATAATCTAAAAGGAAAACGAAATTCTGTATGGTTTTCATATTGTCCTTGTTTTTCCGCTTTTGTCTGACTACAAAATTTAATACATTGTAATCGTCTTGTTATGTGTCTTCTGACACAAAAGCCAATAATTAGTAATAAACGAGGAATGAATATTTCATCATAATTGATATAAAAACAGGGGTTATCAATATCTGTCAATAAACACGGTATCTCGTTCAGGATGTTAAATACGGTTAATGTCATTTCTTAAAGCAAGGCTATTGACTTATTTTTCTTGGGTTTTTTTTTACTTTCCGAAGAAAAAAACTCTTCCATTGCGTATGCATGTAACTGTAACGGGACCGTCTAGGGTTAGTCCCGTATTTAAAATGAAATCCCAGTTCAAATGAAAAGGAGATTCACAGTGCCTTATATTCTGTAATAATTAACAGATTGTAACACAAATATAAACAATTACGTATGAAACATTATCATAATAATGAAATCCTGGAGAATGTGATAAATGATATTGACCATTAGTCTGAGATAATTTGGCCACAATACCCACAAGTTCGTCTGATCTATAAAACATGAAGTAACGACTCCCCAAGATCCCCACCGGCTGGGATCTACAGTCCCGACACGCGCAAACGCAACTCATATGAGTAAAGGGAAATAACTCTAAAATATTTATAAGACAAAACCATCACACCCAGTCCCTTTAAAACTAACGTGCATTATACATTAATCAAAAACAATAACAAATTACAATGCATATCAACATATTAAATAAAATAACAAAAGAATCAATATTTTACGTGTAAAATATTCAAACACATTATGGTATTATAAATTTATTTTATGAAATATATGTACAAACAAATCCATATCAAGTAATACATACATGAACAATAGGAGAAAGAGCTATAACTATGTACTTTAAGTGTACACTTCACTCAAAATCATGTATCTCGATACATATCGATAAAAAACCTGCTGTCTTTATACTTAGGTTTTACGATCATTCATCCAAGAAAATGTGAGTCTTTCCTTAAGTCTCTGTATTTCCTTTTCCAGCTCTCTAATCCTTTGCTCTAACGATTGCCTCGAATCTTTATATCTCTGGTTCTCCTCCTTCCAGTTCAAAGGGTCTTTGCTCGGCAATCTCTCTGGCACGTCCCAGCTGATCGATACTGTTACACATCCATGCAAGACAGGTCTGCGGCTCTTCTTTGTTGTCTAGCAGGGGAGGGTGTAAAAGACTAGGATAAGCCCCTCCAAGAGGTCTGAGTGGACACAGTGGTTCCTGAGGTTTCCTTCCTGGCAAGGTAGTTCTCGAGGGAAATCCTCTTCCTGGTCCCTCAAGCTTCCACATAGTGTCTGGCCCCCGACACGCTTGACCATCCTTTTCAGTCTTGGGAGCCATCTCCCCAATCACCTGCACTGTCGGGGGAACAGTCGTATTTGCCTTTGTGACGAATGCAACCTTGAAAACAAAAAGTCCTAGGTCAACATAAACCCTGTTCTCCCGAACCACTGATTCACAATTCAATTGTATAGTCTCCATGCTTTCGGGATCCCTCTCATGCTTGGTCCTTTTAAAAGTGGGCCTTCGTATCTGATTTACGACGGCACTCGGCCAAACAAGCAGCCACGGAGCACAAAAACATCTTGAACTGCATTCTGTGCCTCTCCTCTCTTAGTTGGAAATTTTATCCCATTACATTTCATAATCGGACAAGCCATATCTTTAGTGTCATACTTTACTTCAATAAAGTTTGTATCACATTGTCGCAGCACTTCGTTTACCTGGTCTAGATCTGCAAATAGGTCAAGGAAATCGTCCTCCATCTAAAATGACGATTTTTCTATGAATTTATGGATGTAATGTCTTACATTTTGTTTGGTATTACTTAGAATTACGGATTGTGCATTTTAGGTCCATTAGCAAATATATCAAATATTGAATGACTAAATGCATTGTTCATTGTTCCAATTGTTTTTACAACCATATTCTCACGCTTGAATTTCGCTGACTGACCATAAAGTCCCGTCTGCTGTTAATGTTGACGCTTAAATCAGCTGCATTTTGTTTATTTAACTGGGAGAGCCCGCAGTTTGATATTTTTTTTAAAATATGAAACTTTGCTGTTTCCTGTGAAGGTTTTATATATAGTCTATGTTTTCACGCACACATTTCATTCTTGTAAAGGACTCAGCTAGTAGTACTATCCAGACGTTTGTAAATTTAGAGAAACTGTGGCCAATCACAATGTAAGTTTTAGAAGTTATCTCTTCATTGTTTAAAGCTGCGGTTTTAAGGCTAATGTAAACGACATTAAATACCTTTGTAAAAGTTCATGTGTACTTTTAGCGAGTTAAACTGTGTAATGTAATTTGTCAGCAATGTAATTTGATCTAGTTCATTCAAACATTTTATCTTTGTAGTAAGTTTGTAGTAAGTTTGTTTATAGCATGTATTTGTATATTTGTATTTGTTTATTTTAGCTTTTTACCATCAAACGATCATCAAACAACAATCGATCACCCTTAGATCTCGTCACCTCTTGTAAACAGACACACTTGCGCCTACAGTGTATTATAGGATCTGCGCCCCTACGTGTACTGTTATTGTGACAATAAAGTGGTTAACTTCCTGTAATCCATGTCTTTATCATTTCATTGAGTAAAAGTTACATGGAAGGCAGTACAATGGATGTATTCTTGTATCGTGGTTGAGGCGTTTTTCCTTTGAAGATCGCTGTGCTAAGGGCATGTAGTAGACAGGTATATTTCGGAAGTTATTGCATGTACAATAACTTCCGAAATATACATGATACCGACCGCGCATGATATGTAAGCTAGCACGAACACCCTAGTACAAAAATGTATTAAACACTGTTTTGACTCTAAAATTCAATCTGTTTTTTTTTTTTTTATTTTACAGAAAATTAATCGTGATCAGACAGAAAAAAGTAATATCTAACAGTTTTTACACCAGATTGCATCAAATTAAAAATTAAATTAAAGTTTTTCATAGACAAAGTAACATCCATCAGAGAGACACTTAAACAAAAAACAGAAAAAGAAGACAGCTATTTAGGCACAGACGTATACTATCACGGGCCTCTATTAGCTGCTTTTGAACGTACCACTGAAGATGAAGTACGTTCACTAATAATGAAGGCACCCAGTAAATCATGCGAACTGGATCCAATTCCAACAAAGCTACTGAAAAAGTGCCTGGATCCGGTAATACCGCTTGTCACAGAAATTGTTAATGCATCTCTCGATCAGGGAATTTTTCCGTCTGCTTGGAAGGAGGCCATAGTTCGTCCACTTCTTAAGAAACCTGGACTAGATAAGGAAGTGTTGAAAAACTATCGGCCCGTATCGAACTTGAGTTTTATCTCAAAAATATTGGAGAAAGTTGTGGCTCGTAGGATTGATGCCCATTTGGATGCGAATTCTCTTCGCGATCCACTTCAGTCGGCATATCGTCCCAGGCACTCCACGGAAACGGCCCTCATCAAGGTCCACAACGATATTGTGACAGCCCTAGACCAACAATCTTCAGCAGTCCTTGTCCTTTTGGATTTATCCGCTGCTTTTGATGTTATTGACCATAATATATTGTTCCAACGCCTAACTGTGTCTTATGGTTTCCGTGATGGACCTCTTGAGTGGATCAAGTCTTACCTCAAGAACAGAAAACAATGTGTCACAATTGGATCCGTCCGATCAGAGTCTAGACAGCTGCCTTTTGGTGTCCCCCAAGGATCTGTACTCGGACCGAAATTGTATTGCCTCTTCTCCAAACCCATTGGAATCATATGCCACCGCCATGGAATGATATATCACTGCTATGCAGATGATACACAAATCTACATGGTCATAAGACCACTGGAAAATTGGAACAATTACTTCTCTCGACTTGAAGCGTGTCTTAGTGAAATTGGTTCATGGATGACATCAAACCTACTCAAACTAAACCAAGAAAAGACCGAGCTAATAATCTCCACAAAGCAACACCAGAAGTATCTGCCAACATTACAACTAAAAGTTGGTGATAATATCATTGAAAGCGTGCCATGTGTAAAAAATCTAGGTGCATTTTTCGATCAACACCTTACTATGGAAAAACAGGTATCCTCGGTCGTCAAGTCATGCTATTTTCAAATAAGCAATATTGGACGAATACGGCGCTTTCTTACAAAAGAAGCCTGCAAGACCATGGTGAATGCCGTTATCACTGCCAGGCTGGACTATGGGAACTGCCTTCTATATGGAGTGTCAAAGGCCTTACTAGACCGGATTCAAAAAGTCCAGAACACGGCAGCTCGTTTAGTTACAAGATCATCGAAACGGGAGCATATTACACCTATCCTAGCTGATCTTCATTGGCTACCTGTTTCTTTTCGTCCACAATATAAAATCTTGACATATGTCTACCAATCCTTACACGGGTTGGCTCCATCGTATATCAAAGATCTTATAATGGAATACAAGCCTACCAGATCACTGCGATCTGAGTCAACATCACGGTTAGTTGTTCCTAAGATCAGGACGAAGACATATGGTGAACGTCGACTTGGTTGGGCAGCAGCATTTTTGTGGAACGACCTTCCTAATGATATAAAGCAGGCCCAGTCCCTGGATATTTTCAAAAGACAATTAAAGACGCATTTTTATAGGATAGCTTTTTAAGTTTTAGGTGCTCAATTTTTAGCAGCAAATCATAAATTACAAATGATGTTCTTTTATTGAGTTTTATTGATGGTGTAATTGTATTTTGTATGTAATTTGTAGTATTTTAATGTTATAATTTCGAACACATATATGAGTATGGGTTAATATTTTATATAAGTTTTCATAGCTTTTAAATTATGTTTACTTGCGTTTTATTGTACAGCGCTTTAGAGTTATATTATTAATATTTAGCGCTTTATAAATTCATATATTATTATTATTATAAATCCAATAGCTACAGTAGATAACTTTGAATTAAATGAAACGCTGCAGTTACTTAAACATAAATCGATTTTACATTACATATATTTCAAAGAAAAAATACTGGGACGGGTGAAGCAAAAATCTCAGGAAGGGGGGGGGGGGGGTAAATTGTATCTTATTAGCTTGATATCAGTTACTAGTGCTCAATTATAATAAACAGTTAAAATTTAAAATTCGAAAGAAGTGAGCCCCCATCGTAAAATTACGTGCTGAGTATGATGGATCAAAATTCCTTCGTTGAAAATAAAACGTCGTATTAATATCTGCTTAGCTTTCTCTTATTCAAGCTTTTGATAGAACTGTACGTAGGCGACGGGAGCAAAATGAAAGGGGGAGGCTAAACCAACAAAAAAGGTAACCCCCAATTTCTAATGTCTATATTACTTCTATCTATGCAAAAAAGTAAGGTGGCTAAGCCCCTCTCTTGCCTCCCCCTCCCCGGTTCCGACGCCTATGCTTTAACAAAAAGGATACTTGCCGTGAGAGATTCGTTAAATGAGGAATTCTAATCCAGAAAATCCAAGTTAAAAATAATTGTTCATGTATCTACGTGTTCCTATGAATTAGAATCCATAGGTTTTGGGGCAGTAAATCCGTATAAACACAAAATCCTGTACACTGCAAGTTTTTTTTTCAGATTCAAAAAGCACATCAAGCACGTACGTACACACAAAAAGCCACCTCCATTCTCGACTTCGTTCACAGCCACCGAAAAAATTCGAATGGGTCCGGCAATGTTGGGGCTCTTACAAAATTAATTTCCATCTGATCACTTAGCATTATGCAAGTGAAATGAAAAAAAAATATTGTCAATATGGGTGGTATTAATACAAAGGTCATGTGACTGATGATTGACATGATACAAGTTCCTTATTGAACATATTATTTTGGGTATCACTAGATATTCTGATGGGCGTGATCTCGTTCGCTAGCGCGAACTTGTCACCGCCCATCAGAATATCCAGTGAAACCCAAAATAATTGTTCAATAACTGTAAGATGAAATATTTTACATATATTTTTTTTTGATTCGACTAAGGAGAATATCTGGAAACAGGCTTAAGAAGCCCATCGTCTCAAGCCACGGTCCGGAGTCCGCATGGAGCTTTCTCCTACCCTTGGCTGCTTGATCATAATCAAAGTACTGAAAGTACTGAAAAGCGGTTAGCATGCTTTCATCGAATACATGTATGTACAGTGTACAATAACAAAAAATGCATTGAATCATGATATTAAAGTAGGCATGCATATCTTTTTCCAGCGTCATCAGCGAAGAAGCAGACACACTGAATTTTGTAGTACTTAACTAAATGGTATAACCAATAACATCCCAGACTGATGTCACAAATTTTTGTTTCAAAATATCAACCTGAGATTTTCAGTTTGAAAGACAAGAAGTTCAATTTCAAAAATTTCTCCCTAATTGTCTCCATTGGTGGCGTCCAAAAGTGCTCAGAACGAAAAAAAAAAAATTATGTTGATGTTGCAAATTTAATTGGCTTTCATGCTCTATTGATTCTGAAATTAGGTAACTGTAAAGGCTACTATAGCAAACAACTCAAAGAGAAAATAAAATGATAATTCAAATTCTTCAGATTAATTGATTTGGAGTACTGTACATAGATCTTTAGCTGGCTAGTCTGAGAAAAACGGATGGACGAGCAGAGAATTAATTAATTTCAGAGAGCTTCAGTTTCGTAGGCTCACTGCGGGTCAGCAGGTGTGACCTGTCATTGGGGATGCTTACTTCTCCTAGGCACCGGAACTTTCAAGGATCCGTTTTTCTTTTGAGACCGATCACTGTTCATTCTGTATTTTGATACAGATACTGAGTACATCTGTTTATTAATATTATGAACTATTTCTCTCACAGGAAGAAAGACAAGTAAAGAAGATAATAAAGTTTTAAGAAATGTACATTATTGACTTTTCATACAATTAAATGTTCGAATAAGTAAATGGTATATGACAATTATTTAAAAAAGAGTCTTGTACGATATGAGTAAACGAACATATACTGAGTATTTGGCAAATATTTTTCATGAAATATTGTATAAAAAAAAAAAAAAAAACGTGTGAAAAGGAAAGTTGTTGTTTAATCCATCAGAACTAGTATTTTAAAAATTCAAAGGTTCACTAGAAGTCAGTGTATAACAAACAATTTAATTGTCCATTGCAAGAATTACCTAGGTATCATTGTCACTTTCTTCAATATGTCGCATAAGCAATACATAGTGTTTTTTTTTTTTTTTAGTAAAAACAAGTACATGTATGCGAATTTCTATCAATATGTCTGTCAGCATCTGTATTTTAATTTTTTTTTTTTCTCAAAGGCTCAAAATGATAATTAACAAATTGGACAAATTCAAATTTAAAAAGTATTTTTACAACTTATACCTTGCATAGGAATTTAGCAAACTTTCAAAAATAATCATTCATTAGATATAATTTTCAATTTGTGCTTATCGTCAAGATTTTTCATGCCTCTTTTTTCTGTGCATATTTTATGTCGGCTGATTTTTAGAAAAGGATCGTATGCCGATTAAATTTTTTTTCTCCAATTTTTTAAAATTAATTTTAGTATTTTCAGGCTCCCATAATTTTTTTTTTTAAAATAAAAATGTGATCGTTTAAAATCGTTTGTAATAATTAGACGGAGTACAGAATTTATCCCTGGAAACAAAGCTTTTATCATCTTTTAAATAATTTCAATTGAGAAAAAAAGGAGAAGAAAACAAACGTTTCATTATGGAAATAATCCATAACTGTACAACTTACAGATGTATTCAGTATTTTTATATAAAGGCTTTCTTCGTGTACTAGTATTACTTAAGTTAATTAAAGGGATGCCTAAATATTTTGGAAAATGAAACTCGATCGAGAGATTCTCCGATGTTTTGCAGTCGGTAATAACCTTCAACCCCTTTAGCCAGTAATTAACCCGTCCTCCCTGTGCCCAGTAGTATAATTCTGTCAAATATCTATTGTTCATGAGGGGTGCCTTATAATTAATCACAGGCACCTGAATTTTTATCAGTAAGTCTCTAAATTAGCCAAATATCGAAACATTCTACCCCCTCTATATATAAATACACAAGGTGTCCAACGCCATTTTGACCACCTGTTCGATTCAGGCTTCAATTTAACACATAAATCGGAAATGCCTACTGGTTTTCGTGTAACATTAGGTTCAAATATGATATTTCCCGCTATACATTTCTTCCTAAAGTTTAAATCTAACGCGTTGATAAAGTTATCAGCTAAACTTCATGCTGACTTCAAATTTCGTCACAGGGCCCGATCGCCATCAGCTGATGTCACGGAAATTTAATCTAGACACCAAATGCTCCTATACATAAACTTTTTTTAATACAACAATTACAAATTTATTTCATTGACAAACAAAATCAGAAAAAAATATAAAAAACCGAAAGATTATGTTGTTTTGATAGTCTTGATTTTATTTAACATATGTTATATGTGTTAGAAACAAATCATAGGTATTAGGTAGAGGCTTTGTTGAAGTTTCCGTTGTCGATAGGTAGCGCCTTATGGAAGTTTCCGGTGTCGATAAAAATCGGACACATGCCATAAAGCGGTTAGCGAAGCTAACCGCTTAAAAAGTGTCTTAATCTTGAATATTTACGCCTCTCTATTGTAACGTCATATTCAGTCAGTGGGAAGTTTTGTTTCCATCCCAACAATTGACATCAACAGTATACAAGGAATATTTCGTAAACCGCGATTGGATATTGAAAGGTCGCAATAAAGTTCATCATCCGACTATGCTTTACTCGCATTGGTCACTATTTTAATGAGCTACGAAGAATTATCTCCTCGTTCAACCACGGCCAGAATGGAGAAGAGCATATATTTGGCCGTGGTTTCCGACGATGTAAGAAGCCATGCTTTTTTGCGATTGTTTAAGGAATTTAAGGGCGAGCCAAGCTATAACTGAGGGGATGCTTGAGAAGCACTTTTACTGCTGTTTTCCCTGTCTGAGAAGGTCTTTGACTTTTATAAAGTCAGGATTCCACCGATTGATCAGAATCATAAATGTACTATTTTTTGGATACTCCGTCACCTTTGAGTTCTTTCAGGTGGTCAAAATGATCCACAAACCCTTAAACCTTGAAAAAAAAGACGAATTTAATAATGAGCCGATTTTGAAAATAAGCTACCTATTTCTTGCATTGCAAATTATTCCAAAATAGTTTTGAAAATAAGCTGATCATGAGAATGCCATTTAGGAAATATCTTAAATGATTACTGTAAAAGTAGTTACTCAGTATATTGGCGGTACAAAACTTTGACGATTTACTCATCTTAAAAAAAATGACGAGTGAAAACTTTGATGTTTTTTATTTACTGTGCAAAATAAAAATGAGTTATCTTTCTTTAATTCCTAGAACCTGTACCAATTTCTGCATACGACATAGACTAGTACACACTAGTACGAGTAACGACGACATAGTACTAACAATGCCTGTAGCTACTAATGAACTTATGTAAAATTATTAACAAGAAAACATTGATGTAACCATCAATTGCCCCCCCCCCCCCCCCCCCCCCGGGAAATAATGCAAGTAAACAATGGAAATGAGGCTTGATCATCAAACCGCTTCGATATGAGTGAAAAGGCATGCGTCTAATTGATGGAGATGATGGTCGTCAATATTTTGAAAACTTATAGTCGGATAAATATCAAACAAAAACGATACCAATTTAAACTTCAATTCCTGGAGTAAATGTTGGCTGCATAAAATATGAATTGTAGTTAGACATATGCATCACCTATATTCAAAAATGTATTAATTTTCAATTTTGGAATATTAAACACGAACTGTGCAGAGTGCGTTTTTATGCGAGAAGTAAAATTCGGTGTTCTAAAAAATAGGGATCTTTCTTTTTTTCGATATTTACGACAAGTACTATGCATCTATATATTCAAAAAGTGGTGTGAATCATATGTGGACACTTAAAAATTCCAACTTTTGGACAATTTGATATCACAAGATTTAACCAAATCAAGCATTAAAAAAATACGATTTTTCAACTTAATACACAACCATTTCCCAGGATAATTTGAAATCAAGGCTTTTTGATATCATTGACAGCTGTTTCTTCAACAAAAATAGAACTCGTAAATTTACTTAACTCGTCATTGGTCATTTGCAAAAGTATTTTGATAGAAAAAAACGATTCTGATTGCACACACAAGTATTCTGAAGTTGATAGAAGATGCTTGAGTTTCTGATTGACAATATCTATGTGGATTTTGGAGACCAGGCTTTCCAATAATTTATTAGAATTTTCATGGGAACCAATTGTGCTCCGTTATCAGCAGACCTATTTTTGTATTCTTATTAAGCAGAATTTATGCAAAATCTTATGCGTGAAAAGAAGAACTTACATGTATGCAGCAATATATCTTCATCATCTGCATACGAAGTGCTGTTGTGAGATGTGTATTGTTTCATTATGTATATAATTAGTAACATTAAGTTTCTAGAACATTCAAGAGTGTTCAACATGTTTGGTCATTTTATCTAGAACATTCTTAAATTTTGTGTATGTCCAGATTGTTCCAGTAATATCATGTTTTAATAATTTCTAGAATATTCTAGATTTATGATACTATATAAATACCCTGTCAATTCGATGCATATATAATACTTTTGTCATATGAGCACCATTGAGATACAACTGGGATATATTTTTCACTGGGACATTGTGTGCAGCAACGGACACTTTGATGTATGTATTTTTAGATTCTTGCAAAAGTTTGTACTTTATGTTTCATATACTTATTATATATTACTGTAAATAAATTATTGTTAAGTTTAAATTGTGTTATTGATCTTTGCTGGCATTTCGGGTAATTCTTACCCATAACAGTGCACATATCTCAAATGATTCGATACGCAATAGCATGCTCTACGTACTAACAATTTCAGCAGTCTCGTAATGGGATCATTACCTAAGTTCTATGGTTGATACAATGAACTTATCAACAAATACAATTTATCAATGAGTCAAATGCTGACTGACGTTTTCATACCAATTGTTAGTCTATTATTTATACACTGAATAGACGACGTATTTTTTCTGTTATTTCACGATCATGATAATGAGCACAGGGCGGGTGTGACCGCTGAGCAGGGGATGCTTTACTCTTCCATGGCACCTGATCCCACCTTTGATGTTTTGGAGGTCCGTGTTTGCTAATTCTTTTTTGCATTGTTTAATGGACTTTGATATTGAAAAATGTTCGTTCTCCATATTTTTCTTGAGTTCAATCTCTTTGAAATACATTTTTAAATCTTATCAAACTGCAAATCGTTTCTAAAAACAGGAGTCCAAAAAAAATCTGGACTCGTGGACTAGCGCCATAAAATTCAAACCGATTTAGGTACATCAATAAATTTTGAAATATCTGGCATAATCTTTTCTAACAATAGAATAAAACACAAATCATAAATTTTATTTTTCAATAAATTAGTAATATTTTTGCAATCAATGGTATGTTCAGGCGGTGCAACCTCAAAATGACGTTTTTTTTTACCTAAATGTAACTGTGGAAAACCATTTTGATATGAACATATAACATCGGGAAAAAATGTTAATACAGGTATGTTTTCGACACTATTGTTCAATAAAATATGGACTTTTACCACATTCTAGAAATTCGATTCTATGAAATTTTATCGTAAATTTTACATGGAGTGCCCAAACAAAATATTCCTTGAAAATGACGTCAAAAAGGGGGAGAGGTATCCTTTTTCACCATTCTATAATGTTTTGCCCCCCTGAAAAAAGTTACAGACATAGGAAATGTTTAAACCGGCTACGAAAAATAATATGAATCCAGAGTACTTATTTTTAATGCCAAATAGATTCAGAAAGAAAAGAAGTGCAGAGTTAATATCGATTTGTAGTCAAGGTGTAAAAATCAATCACGTAAAAACATGACGTTGATCATGTGTTGAATATACTGAACTCCAAATAGTAAAATATGCTGGCACAATCAAGCAAGGATTTCTCCCATGTTATGAAATCCATTCGCAATATTGTATACAATAAAAGTCGCTGTTCATGACATTTTAAAATCACATAAACAAGACGGATTAAATTCTAAGTCAGCTCCAGGTAATCTCATCAAAATAAGTGTATGAGATAGAAAAAGTAGACATTAAAAAACAATAGCGTTGTCGGATTTCATAAAACTAAACGGTGACGGTGCCAGGTGATGATATCATATCGTTAATACTTTATGATAATTTGGGTAAATATTAGCGTATAAAGCTAAAAAATCCAACATTTCTTTATTTTTTGTTTTTTTATAATCCATAAAACATTTGTAAGCTCATAGTACATAGTACTAATTTTACAGCCTCAGTCCACGAACTTTTTGATAACCCCTATATTAAGCGTTTGTCATTCACTTACTAATACATGTACATTCGTTGTGAATAAATAGAGACAGCATGCTTTACATGTATTCCTGAAACATTTTTTTTTTAAAATGTGATTGTTTTTCAAATAAATCTTTCAAGAAATGTCATTCTTTTCAATACAGCAGTTGTGCTTTCTTACCTCGTGTATGGTTGTCATCTTCAGGACTAACAGAAGACATTGTTACAGACATTAGATGAAGTAAACCTTGTTTGTCTTATTTAAAATCTGATCAACTGTCTCTATATACTATCTTTTTATCTATATGTATACAGCATGTACATCAAACAGAACAAAAAATGTTTATCTTTTTTGTAGAATAATTACTTTGCTTTAATAAAAAATCAATTTAAAGAACGCAATATTTCTCTTTTCAAAAGGAAAACTTTAGATGACGTCTGTTAATTCTTTTTTTTTTAAATATGAAAAGACAATATGAAAGGGAGAGAAAGTGACTTGTTATGTAGTGTTTTTAAATGGTATACTTTGAACTTATATAATTGATGTTTTTTAATAACATGATGAAATTATAAGGGAGAGAAGAGACTTTCTTTTCTGACTGTTTGTGGGTCTAGTACACAAAAACATGAAGCCCGAATTTTTTTTTTTTCAATTTCCAAATAATTACTCACTATTCTTTTCAAGCCATTCTGTTCATTTTGAATAACATTTTGGGCAACAAACCCGAATATTTCCCGGTTGGTAACAGGAAAATTGAAGAAAATGTATTGTCACCAATAGACGATAAAACCAACTTTATGCTATCACCAATAGAAGTTTGAGAAAATGATAGATCAAAAAAAAAATTCCTAAAACTTGTGTGATATATTATACTGTACTAAATGGGAGTAGATCTAGAAAGAAAAGAAAAGATAAAAAGAGTCTAAATAATTTTATTTGAATGTTGACAATTCCTGGCTAAACATCATCAACAAAACAGACAGAGTTGTTGGCACACTGGTGTTCAAAAGAATAAGATACAGTTTCGATGTAAATTAAGCCCTGTATTTTTCTAAATATGAAAATAATATCAAAAATTAAAATTCATTCATTCTGAAATTGGAATTCCATGCAGTAAGAATACACAAATCATTTATCTCATATTACGTCCTAAATGATATTTGTGACGGCATTAACTTGTGCAATTTCCCGTGTTTTCTTAAAATGTTGCAGAAGACATCAATTATCAGTGAAATTTTCTTTCAAAAACATACTGTGCCACCGTCGCTTACAAACATTTTGAGATATATGATTCTTCAAAGCAGATTTTATAATATACCAAATAATTGAAGTTGACAACGGAGGAAGACACTGTTTTCTAAAGGAAAATAGGAACAGAAATGAGAAATAAACATATTTCCAGAATGGTTCTCCCCCATGCCATATTCGTTCATGATTTATTATATTCATTTACTCAACTTTTGTTGAAGCCAACGTTATAACTTTTTAAGAACATCAATTTTTTAGGAAAAAGTAAAGCCCAAACCGTACCTTCTTCTTTAAGGACATTGGTAAAAAGAGTTGCATGCAATGTGGGTGATGGATTTAAAAGAATATGATCTAATTAAAATATTTCTTATACAGCTCAATATATATATATATATCTTGTAGCCTACAATTATAAGTTTTTGAATCAAAGAAATATTTCATTCAAAAATTACAAATTCTCATATTCGATTCAAAACATCAATTGGCACGACCATGTATACACTCTCTTTCATATCTTTGTCTTTAATCAGACAGATTTATATAATGCAATTTCACATTTTTTACATATAAAAAAAAGTAGGTCATTAAATGAATAAAGTTATCTTTAATTCTTGGCCAGATTATTTGAGTATAACCAAACCTAGTTCTACTCAAATAATTTGGCCAAAAATTAAAGTCATTCCTAAAAAATATATTATGAAAGAAAATAGAGGATGAAACTCAATTTTATTACACATTTTTGTAACAATGTTTTTAGGTTTAGAAATTCCGTATACTTTTGAAAAATTGATTTCAATACCGCTGACTTGAATATTAAAAGTTCTCAATACTGAAATAACATCCGGTTTTTCGTCCTTAAAAACGGAATTTGGATTATATCCTGGCACTAATATATAACCATTTAATCTATTCTGACAAAAGTTTACCTTGCATCAATCGTCTTACATAAGATGAAACATGAAGAATACATGCTAAAAATGAATCCTTCCAACTCCTATGGGTAGGTAGATATCCGAAATCATGATTGTATAAAGAGACCAGCAGTATTGCGTCAATTTAAATATATTACCTTAGTTTTATAAACTGTTGATTTCTTTCAATATTAGACGATGAAATGTTTTAATGAAGGAAAAATGTGCAAGTTTATCAACTTATTTCCCACAATTTAAATATTTGTACTGTATTATTCTACTTATCAAATAATCGTTAATTTCATTATCACAAATAATAATTCCTACTACTTGCCATATGCATTGATATACAGCTCTAATCTGAGGTGTGAATAGTATGTATGAATATAAACATTAGCGTACGAGGAAGGGTCAGGGACGAAAAAATTTCTTCGTTATAAACGTTATTTGTAACGTCCCTTAAGTTCACAAAGCATTTTGAAATTACACGGATTAAAAATAAAAGTTTTATAAGCATGAACTCTAGATCTGTTAAGTGTTATACTGTATCATATCAGAGTTATTAGAATGTACGGTTATGATTGCTTCAAATCTGAATATCAAAAGATCTAAAGGCTGTTTTGGAACCTGTTATTTTGTACCAGATCAAAGTATTAAGGTTTACAATATATACATACTTAATGATAATTATAGGTTTTTTTTGTCTGAACATGCAATAAGACTGAGGTCAGAAAAGAGTTCTTGTGATTCAAAACTCATTATTCTGTTTACATTCTCTGTGATTTTGTTTGTTTGTTTAAATTTTTGCTTTGATATCTCAAGCAAGTTTTTGATCATAATTTTTTTTTCAATTAGATGAACACAAGAACTTTTCATTTTAACAACGGTTAGCTTGTCCATCAGCAGCGACTCTGACGTAATCTGTATTTTGAGTCAGGTGACATGCGTCCTGTCTCCCTTAAGAAATAATATTTATTATCTTTGATCGATGTTTCAAAGAATCTTGGAAGTAAATTCCGTCAATGCACGTAAAGCATTAATGGATATGTTTTCCGTCCAATTTTTCTTTTCATATATCGATCAAAGAAGAAATATAAGATTTATTTTCATATATTTACATTCAGTGTAATTTTTTTTATTAAATCCATTAGAAATCCACGACGTTCAACTTTCTATAACACACGCAAAACCTTGTCACAGCGCGGTAGAATACACAGAAGGAACTACATGTATTTTCAGTATTTAGGAATACAAAGATGTATATTGTTTTAACTCAATTTCATTAAAAAAAACTACCCTTGTAAAATTAACATAAAATACGGTGAAAGTGCATTAAAAAATAATTTGCCATTTTATTCCCTCGCAATTTTTATTTGCGTTATTTAACTTTCCAACGTCACAAACGGTTTTTCGACGTCACGAACGGCTATTACGTTTGTCAAGCACGCCAATGCCGAAAGGCGCTAAATTCACATTAAACATGAAGGAAATTGACAAATATGATAAAGAAAAATAGAGAATGTAAATATAAGCATTGAATTCATATTTAGGGATGTCTTCGGTCCTATATCACACCTGGCCGTGCCGATAAATTATCATACCGCGCTAACGCGCGGTATTCAATTTGTCGGCACGGCCAGGTGTGTTATAGGACAGAAGACATCCCAAAATATGAATTAATAGCCAGCTCTATCAAGCTATAATATCGGCAACTTTAAATGTAAAACTAATTATTAAATGGATAACACTTTCATACACAAACGTACAAAAATTACAGGCACACACCCCTCAAAAGTTCAACAATAACTGCTTAGCTAAAGATAGAATATTTTTGTACATATGTAACTATTGTCTCTACTATTTCGAACAAAGCTTGGAGCAACTTGTGCGCTGTTGAATTTATGTTGTTGTTGTAATTTTACAATATTTTCCATGCGTATATTGTAATATACTAGGTTTTCATGAGAAGGCTACATTTTATATTCGACTATAGGAAATGTTTTCAACACGTTTCGGTTTAGGAAACAATTGACATACAGCTGATGTACGTATACTCGGTTGAGATACCATACATACATATGCACTAGTACGATTCCCATTAACCCCCTTTCAAGTTAATGCATTTTCTTTCTATGCATATACCATTCCTATTCCTAAAACTGAAATCACGATATACCTTTTCCCCGCAATCACGCATTTTCACGCACTTTAAAAAGTTCATTTTATCTTAAATTAAATGTCAATTTCCTTCCATTTTATACTTGCGAAAACCTCATAAAATTAAAAAGTTATTTTTGTATTAAAATATTACGTCGTGATATTATTTACGCTCAACTTTAGAGAAACGTATACCACGGTATAAGGTGCTTGCGGGGAAATGGTAAATTTCGATTTCTGTAACGTGTACATAAGTGTATATTGCATAAAAGTTCAGTAAGTTGTAAAGAGTTAAAGAAATCAACCCACAGATTGCCTTATTAGGCCTAGCAAATATGTAAATTTTGAAAAGGGCTTTAGAAAATTTTTTTTGGGTTATCATCAACCTAGAACATCGACACATTTCACATGTGCAACAATTTCGTCAAAACCGGATATTACGATGTCAAACTAAATTCTAATCCGCAGCATGGTTCTAGGTTTTCAGGAAAAATGCTCAAATTTTACATTTCATCGTGGTTTTCACGTAGAGCACAGTCGTTATCGCAAAATATTATAACTGTTCGAGAAATAATTTCCAATGAAAAATTTCGCAATAACGAGTGTGCTCAAAGAAAAAAAATGTCAACGTGTGTAAAAAAAAAAACTATGATCAAGAACCACCATATTTGTCTTTGTCTATTACGCAAACTTTAAAAGTACAAATAAAAAGGTGTATAATACTGATTATGTGAGTGGATAGACACTCACATCCCACAAGGAAGAAAATGTTACATGTAACTGAGGCACCCATAGACACGTCTGGCTGCTTGAATAAATATGATATTGGGTCAGTCCAAAGGAAAGAGGATAAAAATGCCGATTTATACGAAAGCCAAGAAGACTCATTCGAGACTCTAATTTCAAAATACGAAATTCAAAATTCGAGATTCGAAATTCGAGTTCCGAAATTCAAGATCCAAGTTAACCAATCAAAAGCGGGTTCAACATTTGATCACCCCCTTTATTATGTTTTTACTATCAAGAAATAGTTGGTTATATTTAAAACAAATGGGACATTTGCTAAAATGATAATGCAAAAAAAAAAAAAAAAAAAAAAAAGATTTATGTATCAAAACAAAATAAAAACAAACTTTGGATAACATTAAAAAAAATAATAAAATCTTATTTTTTCAAATTAATCAAAACAATAAATACGTATTATATAGAATATTAAATGGTCTTTCAAGTAGGTTGGCTTATTTTTTTTCATATGATCATTGATGAGGGAGAAAATTATTATTGATTAGATATGGAATATATATTAGAATCTTTCTACAGTGCACAGTATAATTAGAGGGTATATATATCATTAAATTCATAAAGGGTACATTTGTGCAGTTAAACTTGACTGCTGAATCGAACTGTAGCGTTATAAGGTTTTACTAGTATATTGTATAACATAGTCTTTGACCATAACGCAATGGTAGGAGATTAAAATATAAAATCATAACGCTAGAGTTTTCCTTCTAATTTAGACTCATCTAATATCTCATCTACTTATTTGATATCAGATAAAACACAAAACGTATTTATTTTATTTCATATTGCCCATCTGTATTCGATGTATAATGTTTAATGAATTCAAGAAACAAAAGCCTTACACCAAGAAAAGTAATTAAAAACTATTTTTTACGTATTTCCTCTACTAGGAAAATGAACGGGATTTTTGTTTAACAATACTACGTTGTCTTTCATGTTTTACAAAGTTACATTTTCATTAAATACTTAGTCGCTGGTCTGCAACGGTTCGGGGCTGCTCCGCACTCCATAGAGATTGTAGAAGATCTTTATAAGGGGGCTTTGACGGCATTCCAGACTAGCGCCGGAAGCACGGGAGAAATCCCGATGACTCGAGACGTCAGGCAGGGGGACACTCTGTCACTGCTACTGTTTAACATAGCAATGGACCCCCTGTTGTCACTCATCTCCGCTCAGGGGAATGGGTACAAATTTGGTACCGAAGAGGCTGATCGTATCGAATCACTCTGTTATGCTGACGATAATGCACTAGCGACGGGCACGCCAGAAGAAATGTACCACAATCTGGCACTAGTGGACAACTTCTATACTGAGACTGGCATGAGGCTCAACATCAAAAAGTCAACTACCTTTTGCATAACTCCATGTAGGTGTAGAACATACACGGTAAACACGAATGTGACTCCGGTAAGCATAAAAGGGGAAAAGGTGCCGACCATCCACCCGGACGAAAGCATGAAGTACCTCGGCTCGAAGATGTGTCCCTGGGTGACTAAGATTTGAAAGACTCTTGTTGTTCAGCTGGAAGATATGATTGCTCGGTTGGATGCGGCGTCGCTTAAACCGCGGAACACTGGTTCTCCTAAACCAGTATGCCCTACCTAGACTGATGTATCCCCTCCAGCAAGATGATTATCCAAAGCCGGTTTTGAAAAAGCTTGACCGTATGGTACGAGCGGCGGTGCGAAACTGCCTGAAACTGCGTGAATGCTCGTCCAATTCCATATTCTATGGAGGATGGTGGATTTGGGTTGCAAGAGTTAGCGAAGAGTATACCTGCCCAGCGGGTTAACATGCTTCGTGACATGTGTCGGTCTTCCGATTCCAAGATCAGGCACATGACGGAAGTCTTGCAAACCCAGGTCGTGGTTAAAAGGTTGGCCAAGGAAGCCGAACTCACGGAAAAACCAGAAGGGAGAGTGCGATGGCGAAGGCTTGTTCGGAAAGCCACAGATGACCTGAACATTGGAAAGGCTGCAAAGTCATTCCGGTTTAGCGAATCAAAGAGCTGATTGAATCCGCATGCAAAGTACTTTAGTGAGCTGATTACATTACCGGGGTTAATGTGGGGGCTGAAACGTACCCATGCAAGGTTGCGAAGGCCAGAAGTATAGCATCGGGTGATGTTCTCTGCAGGCATTGTCACTCCACAGCGGAGAATATTGGTCACATTTCAGGAGCATGTCCTAAGGTTAAGGACTATTGGATACGAAGACACAACGCAATTGTTAATTGCGTTGCCGAAAAATGCAAAGGTAGTGGGCAGCTTGCAAGCTATGATCCCAGGATAAATGATTCTGATGGGAGGCTTTGAAAACCTGATCTTGTCCTAGTAAAGGATAACACCCCATTGGTCCTAGACCCTACTATGGTGTACGAGAATGGCCATTCTTTACAGCAGACCAATCTCAACAAGGTGGTAAATACACCCCATTGATAAGACAGATCAGAGATAAATTCAGTGTAGACAATGTGGAGGTGCTCGGCCTCGCGGTTGAGTCTTGGGGTGGTTGGTGCCGCCAAAACACTTCCTGTCTTGATAGACTCGGCGTCACAGATAAAGGATTCCGCAGTCACTTATGTTGGGTCGCACTGAAGAGAACGATAAACATGGTGCGGATGTTCATGGGCAGTAAGTCACAAGCAACGGGAACAACGGCCGTTTTCACGGCCATAACCCAACTGCTGTACATACCAACCTGACAACTGTACAAATGTTTCTGCATGCTTGCTTGTCGGGATTTCAAGCGAACACATGGATGTCACCCTCGTCCATTATGACAAAAGTTGAGGAATCGGTGGGGAGTTAATGAGCCGCCCAAAGGGCAAATCTTCTTGAGTGAGAAAGGATTGGAAGTTTGCCATGTGGACAATGGTTTTATGGGTGATACGTTTTAGTATGAGGTTTTCCCTTTGATAAATACATAGTCAGACAGATAGGGTAAGACCCTCTATTGACGACAACGATGGTTGAGTATCACAGATTCCTCACTGCTCTTAAAGGATTTTTTTCTGTAGACGGAAACCTAGCCTGAGCTACGGGGTCAATGGTTAGTGGTAAACCTTCTTCCAAATGTGGGGACGGCAATAATGGTTGATTATGTCAGGTTTCTCCAAGGATTTAAACCTTTTAACGACAGTGGAACCCTGTTGGTAAGGTGCTGTCAAGGTCTGAGCGGACACCCGCCACTGTCAAGATACATGTAGGGATTTATAAATTGCCGTAGATCTGTGTTCGGATATTGGAAAGCCACGTGGGCTTAAGCACGAAATTGGAGGACCATGTTGTCCTCTAAGTACTTCAATAGCCAAATGCCTCGTCATCTAATTAGTGACGCGCATGAATGGATTAACGAGATTCCCACTGTCCCTATCTACTATCTAGCGAAACCACAGCCAGGGGAACATCGAATCTCGAATTTCGAATCTCACATTTTGAAACTCGAATCTCAAATGAGCCTTCTGGGCTTTCGTAGATTTATCAGTCGCCATTTTTTTTCAAAGTTAGAAAGATTTACAGGCAAGTACAACTTCCAAATTTATTATATGTTTAAGGACAGATGATACAAACAAATTTTTTCTTTGAAAAAGATTAAACATCATGTCACAAGTTTAGAAAAGTGGATGGTTCTTAGATTTTTTTCTCTGTCCTTAAATACCACAAATACAAACTTTCATGTCAATTATTATCGTTGTTAATTGTTGTGAGGAATAAGGAATTAAGAGTTAAATTTAAACGTTGTTGTAATCAAGAATCGGTAATTTTTTAAGGTCACAAGGTTTGTCATAAGACATCAAATAAATAGATAACACAAAAGGTGATAGAAATGTTCGCTGAAGACAATAAATATGGTAAAGAGATTAAAAATTACATTTTCTGAAATCAAAAGGGAAAAAACTCTTAAGTAACCACTGTTGTACGTGGCGTTACTGGGTGTACGTCATTTGTGAATTCATAATAGATGCAATCATTAGGAATCATGCAATGCTATCAATGGGAGAAAATTCTTTTTTTTTAACAAACTAGTATTCTGTCGCTTTGTTAAATTCATTTTATTAAAACGGGAAAAAATTTATTAATTAAAACTTTAGCACTTCTTCATTCAAAGTAGAACGTGCTTGTTTGCACATCAAATGCACATGTCTGCTTTAACAGATCCCCACGTCGATGCATACAATACATGTATTAGAACTTTGTATTAGTATCACATGTAGCAGCAATCAGTTTTTATTTCTATACCTAAATAACATTCATTTCACTTCATAAAATCCGCCTAAATAATTTTTATTCACTTGCATAAAAACGTCAAAAGATGCAGGGGCTAATTGAAAGTGTGTGTGTGGGGGGGGGGGGGGTGGGGGGTGGGTGGTGGGGGGTGGGGGGGGTTAAACCAACACAATAAGGTAAGCCCCAATTTTCAATGCCTATATTAATATTATGTATATCTTTATGAAAAATATGTAAGAATACAAAGATCGTAAAAGTTCAACGATATACAGATAATTTTTCACCAAGAAATTGATTGTGTTTTCTTTACGGTCATACGCACCGTAGTTTGAACTTTTTGCGTTTTTCCCTGGAGATGAAGAGTTCCACTAGATGAAGGACCTGTGTGCAATATTTCTAATGTCTATATATGGATTTGTACACCTCTTCTTAAAGTTAACAATTTTTGATGAGAAAAAATCTAGATTTTATGTTTCTGTATATTTTTGTACATTTTTCTTGGAATAATACTAAAATTTTCAAAATTCGATTTTTTTTTTTTCAAAACCCCTGGTAACGCATGCTGATTTTTTGTCTATGAACATGTAATGATATATTATCGTTTGCAGCTTACTGTAAAGATTCACGTTACGTCACGATCTAGTTGACAGCTGCACTCAAGGTAAATTGTACACGCCTCCTAATTGCAAGCTTTACGACTAGAACTTTCTTATTATCCATGATTGGTCGTGCAGACTATTTCCGTGTCAATGTTGATAATTTGAGTTGACCAAGGACGTGAATTGTTTACGCTGGATGCATCTGACGAAAAAAACCGTGACGTAGCGTGGAACTTTACAGTTAGCTGCAAACAATAATAATAAGTTTAAATTTAGAATATCTTGGAAAATTATCAGTAGGTAAGGTACGTTGCGGAAGTCCTTAAGACATTTTTTTTAATTCGACGCATGGACTGATATTTTGAGGACTACTTTGCCGATGTAGACAAATGTAGGGGCAATTCTCACACCACGGAGTACCACCAGTCTTCAAACACTGATCAGGAAATGTAACATAGGCACTACTGAACTGTGATGCAACATAAAGTTCAAGTCATAGAAATATAACGCTCCCCGGAAGCACTTTATAGCGCGGTACAAGTTTCTCTACGGTTAAGCGTAATTAATAACCACGTAATATTTGAATAAGATTTTAACTTTTCTTATTAAATATAAAAATAATATTTTATTTAAGCAAGTCAAACATAGATTGAGTGATTGATTGAATTTTTTTTTACGTTCAAATCGATCATTTTCACTCATACATTTATACATGTAAACATCACCAAATACCAGTAAATTGAATGGCTTCATTTATATTTTTACTCAGGTCTCAAGGCCATTGAGCAGTGAGGGATATTTAACATGCCACCGCCTGCAAGAGCGGATGCCAAACGAAGAACTGCAGTTAACTTTTTATAAACTGCATTTGCGTGATTAGGCGTTAGAATTGGTTCATGTTATGGTACTGTGGTTTCATCAATTTTCGTGGGCATAACATTTCGTGGATTTTAATAATTAGACGTTTTCGAGGATACGTAATTTCAATGAACATTTGAATTTCGTGGATATGTTAAACAACGAAATCCTCGAAAATTGGCGCTCAACGAACATTGAGGAAACCACAGTATATGCGTTAAGAATCTTTATCTGTAATGACTTGAAATATCATGTAGGACACCCATAGTCTAAGAATGTCACTGATTTTTCTATGATAAAAGTCTTTGATACTACACGCAGCTAGGATAAGGCTGCCCGTAAAATATCAAACTGTTCAAACTGTAGTAACTTCTCTGAACTACCTAGATATGACGTCATAATAGAATATGACGTCAAGTCACTGCATACTTGAGCTGACATGACGGGGAAAGTGTCATAATTATTACACGGCATGTAGATTTATTATGGGGACTTGTGTTTAATTCAAGATTAAGGGTTATTTTTTTAAGCTCGTGTGTGCTGTTATAATGTTTAACATTTGATATTTAAATATCTCTATTCCTTTTGCTTGTCCGATATGCACATATTCAAGCAATAGCTAAAAATTATGTTTGAAACGCTCCCCTTATACTTTCGTAGACAGAGTTGGAATTTATGAATCGTGTTTATATTGGACTGGCACAAGTGAAAGACGAGGATAAATTAAAGATATTCTGCGTGAATCTAAAAGAGAAGTATGTTTTCTAACTGAATTTTGCTGGGGGATCGTATGAGTTTATCCGTTTTTGTATAAATCGCGATAAAGAGTGGAAAATACCCCTTCTTACGTTGGTAATTTCAATTCATCTTAAAATATTTTCTGTAAAAAGTAAAAATTCAAAGTTTTCCCAGCACTTTTTATGTACCAGGGATCACGATGAATTGATCTATGTTACAAACTTTGCACAATAATTTTGTTTTGCACTTGTGCCGAAGCGATTTTTGATCAACATTTAAGAATATTAAAAATGTCCGTCACGTGATCAACACAGTCATCTGACATCACAGAAATGCTTCATTATAATACCCGATTAAACTGTTCTCTCAAGTTGACTGCAATTTCAAACAAGGATCACACATTGAAATTAAAATCTGGCTCAAAATAAAATGTATATTTTTAAGACATTTTAAGCCTTCGGACAGCCTTATCATAACTGCGCAGAAGGATTATACTTCTCCTTACCATATAACGGCTTCAGTAAATTTTCCGTTATCCATTGGTTTTCATCCTCTGATTTTATCTCTGCCAAATATGCTCCCTTGGATTTACATGCGTCCTGGAAGAAGAAAATGATAAGTATTGTATTTTCATTTGAGTATAATAAATTGTTTATTAAAACCAGGTTAACATAGGCATGACATATTTTTATGTATACATGTTCGTAACAGCAGTGAAGGACTAGTACTCGCAATTGAATAAATTAATCAAAGTACTGAAAGTACTGAAAAGCGGCTAGCATGCTTTCTTCTAATATTTACAGCAGCAAAAAAAAATGCATTGAATGATTATATTTAAATAAGCATACATATCTATGTCCAATGTCATCAAAGAAAAACAGAAGCAGATATACTGAATTTTGCAATAGTTCACTAAATACAATAACATCCAAGACTGATGTCACAAGTGCATGTTTCAAAATAGTAACATGGGATTTCTTCAGTATGAAAGAGGGGAAGTTCAACCTTAAACATTTTCTCCCTTGATAGTGTACAAGAGTGATAAGGACGAACAAAAGACATTGATGTTGCAAAATTAATTGTCTTTCATGCTACATTGATTCTAAAATTAGGTAATTGTAAATGCTTTTCTTTAGTTGCATAGGCTCACTACAGATCAGCAAGTGTGACCTGTCAAAGGGGATCCTTACATCTCCTAGGCACCAGAACTTTCAAGGGTCCGTTTTTCTTTTGAGACCGATCATTGTTTACTCTGTATTTTTATATAGATACCAAGTACTTCCGTTTATTAACATTATGCACTATTTCTCGCACAGGAAGACAGACCATTAAACAAGATAATAAAGAACAAAATTCACTTCTTATTATATTTGGCCCCGAGAATTTCCATAGATTTAAGTTTCAACTGAATCAAAACTTTATAGTGGAAATAAATGTTGAATATATGCTTGCTTAAAATATAAACCAAAATTTTTAGAATATGTCCCCGTTTAACTATTTTATGGCGGTCTAATCATGCATGGAATGCGTATTTCCGGAAAAATCGTTAAAAAGCAACTACTTAAAAGCATTTTTCAATAGGTCCGCATCATAACACCACTTTGAAATTTTCTCAGATGAAATCTTAATTAAAAAGCATTCTTTATGCAAAAAATTACGATGGTGTTATTTTGCGGACTATGTTTATTTTTTAAAAATTTGTTGATTTTTAAACCACCAAAACACATAAATAAGACAGAATGGTGCTATAAGACGGAGTATTACTCGCCAGTTATCGCTGAAAAATCGTAATTTTATAGGATGATTTCTTCCCTTTAATATTACGAATATCAGTCAATGTTATTTTATACATGTGTACATGTACATGTAGTTGCAATGGCTTTGTCTAAAAAGTCTTATTGATAAAACAATTTAGAAATACAAGTACGTCATTTTGAAAAATACTGACGTCACAATGGGGGTGTAACATATTTGATATTTTAAATTATTGATCTATAGGCCTAAATTGTGCAATTTAATATGGAGCGTAAGAAATATATACTTACATTGTACCGTTATAACAAAAGGGCAGAGGATGGAAAAATTAAAGACAATTTTTTATTGTCAAGAATCACAAAGTATGCATGTGCTCCAGGCATAGATCTAAAGCGCCTTATAATGTCTATGGTCCAAGAAAGCATCTTCAAAACTTAAATCCTTATTAACACACACTTTATATATATTTGCTAAGAAATTGACAATAACCAGCGTATTGCAGTGGTTAGAGCATTATGCTCTATAGAGTCGCTAAGTAAGGCATTGATCTTTGCGTCGCGGATTCGAATCCCACTGTTGGACGTGGAGACGGGGGAGACAGGTCCTTCGGATGAGTCTGTATAAACCGAGGCCCCGTGTCGCAGTAGGTGCTGGCACGAAAAAGATCCCTCACTGCTCAAAGGCCCTAAATGCCGAGCATAGGACACAATTTGTAGCCATCCACCGGCAAGTGGTGGCGTCTCCATATGAGTGAAAAATTCTCGAGAGGGACGTTAAACAACATACAATCAATTAATCCATTCTGACCATAAACATAATTATACTATACCAACCTTAACTTTTTACTCTCTCTCTCTCTCACAACCTTTTTGTTATGTGAAAAATATACGCTTGATTAATTATCAATGAACTAAACAAATGCTGAGTGTACAGATATATTTTGCTTATCAATGATTATAAGTGCTTCGGTCTTATACACGTGTATTTATGAAAAAGTGACTAAAATATTTCAAATCGTGATATTGTTCTCACCACTTATATCATTATATAGACCATAGAACATGTAAAAAGTTGACAAGCAAAAAAAAAAATAATAAAAAATAAGGAAAAGGAAAAAATTGCCCAAAGTCGAAAATCCTATTTCGGGGGTAGGGGGGTGAACTTTTTCTCAGTGTCAACTACTTTTTGTACCAATTTTAATACTACATTTTCGGAACAGAAATAAAGTGGGGGGGGGGGGGCAACCAGGCTTTCAATTAACATTTCCTATAGTATAAGTAAGGTTGGGAAAAAAGTGGGGGGCCAGGCCCCCTTGGCTCCCACTGTTGCTATGCCCCCGATATTTCAATTTTATTATCTGGTAAGACCGCCCCCTCTTAAAAATAAATTTTAGAGTGATCTGTCCTTCAAGGGGGGCTGCACCCTGTACTTTTCTTTTGATTGTATTTTCAAAAGCAAAACTGATATAGCAAACTACCAAAAAAGATGACATGTGGAGGGAGGGGGGTGGTGGTAATGCAACGTTCAAGAATACTTTGTAAAGAACAGTGTAGATAAGATATATAGGAAGGAAAGAGGTAAAAAGGTTTGTTTTGTTTTTATGTTTTTAATCTGCTCCATGGAAGTTGCTGTGTCACACTGTACAAGATGAAAAAAAACCTGTTTACTTTTCCGAGAATCGGCATGCTTTTTAATAATGAATAAACCGTGTGGTACATGTACAGTGTACCTTTCGCTCCTTGTTTTCTATACTGGGATGAAATTAAGTACAAGTTCGTATTTAGCTCATCTATGTACCAACCGATATATCTAAACAACGTCTCGTTTTTTTATTGTGAAATTGCACCTCTCGTATACAACTTTGTGAAGAGGAACGATAACACAAAACATTGACATTGTGAAATGTAAAGGTTAAATTCGGTCTGTTCAATACGAGTATCACGTAGATTCTGATTATATTTCTGCATGTATCAGAACAATAACTCTACAATTTTGTTTTATGATAACGTGAACTTACTTTGAATTCTCTGGTGGGATATATTGTTTTTAAAAATAAAATAAGAAAAGCAAGAAAGCCAAAAACCGGCGAGCCACACCGACACTACACACTAACTGCAGAACTGACCATGTGCAGTGGAGCCTAATTTATCCGGCCGCTTTTGTTCCCAGTCAATTTTTTTGGATATGTTAAGCGTCCAGATACCTGAATCACCAGTTAAACAAGACAAAATAACATTTAAAAAATCCGTTCCAATGACAAATTGTCTGGATACTGAAGCATCCGGATATCTGGCGTCCGGATATCTGAAGGTCCACTGTAGTTTTATGGTGACCGTGGTCCAGTCCATTTTTTTTTTCAGACCAGCGAGCACAGGTCTTCAGCTACATGCACACTAAATCATTTTCTATAACAACTTAAATCATAATCCTTTTAGTCGTTTACAAAGTTTGGTTATTACATGTACGACCGTCTTTAAAACTTATGCGCTGAATCGAAACAATAAACTACTGTATACATGTACGAGAAATATTATACATTTATTGACTGAGTTCGAGAGCAACATGCATTCTGTCGACCTTCGAACCAAACTTAGGTCGAGTGTGGACAAAACTCATTTTGCCCAAGGACACGGTCAATAAATGTTTTTTTTTAAATACCTTTCATTGTTTTTTTTTTTTACATGCATGTATCTTGTACTGCGTTCCGTGTATAAACTTCATATCCATCACTGTTTATCACCAACGAAAGCAAATGAGATTAAGGTCCGCCTATGATGTGACTTAAGCGGTCTAACATTTCATCGACAGGTCCAACATCTCACTCAGCGGTCCAGCATCGATTTTTATGTCCACTCAGTAAAACATCAAATATGTTAGACCTTTTTCGTACAGATTTGTACAGGAACAAATTCTTAAACCTAAAACAACATCATTCTTTTCTTTCCACTTCTTAACTATAAGACATATATATCTTATATCTTTGAATAAATCTTATAAAAATGTTTCAATAAGCATTGGTATAACCAAGCAATACATCTCAAATAACGACTTATTTTTATAATAGTAGGGAAAACACATATTATAAAATGTGAGCATTTGTCATCTAAGATTCAATTGCATTTACAGATGTGTCGTAAAATTTACAATATCTCAGTTCTTTGAGATCTGACCGAAAACTAATTGGCAGAGAGTAAAAAAATCTTTAATGCAAATTTAAAAAAAAACGCTGGAAATGGGATGGTGGTGCTTCGTCCAGATAACTCTTTTTTTCTCGGGAGAACAAATGATTAAGAAAGAGGAGAGATATTTTTGAGCTAATTCGCAGTCCAGGTGTCCAAAGTCAGTTACATTGAAAAGTTTTACTCGCAACATAAGAAACTGTAATTCAACGATCGACAAAATTGAATGAGAATCTTTCTCCTTAGGCGTAGTTTCATCTTCAATATTTTGTTAAGTCAACTGTTCATGATAAAGTCATAGAATTTTGGTTTCAATCAGTATTTAATAACACGATGGTATATCTTTTAAAAAGTGCAATGAGCATGCAGAGGGACGAAAGATAGAAAAGCAATTAATGACATCATCAAAAAAAGGGAAAAATGAGTAGGGTCAAACTAACGATGAAATAGTTAATTGTTTAAAGTATGATGGTGATTTTTCTCAACACTTCCTGTGCCTTTTTGTTTCAAGTTCTTTTAAATATTTTAAGCGGCATGAATCTCATGGCATCAGTCCACTAACATATGAAAAACCACCAATAAACAACTATTTTCTCTAATAAATATGATTTTAAAAAAGATTTCAAACAAACGAATTGATTCAAATATTTGCCATTAATAATGAAAAATAAATAAGTAAGTATGGTATACTAACACATGTAGTTCAATAAATTGCATTTTGCGTTTGTGAGAAATTTAATGAACCTACATAGTGAAAAATGCATCTTAGCCGGAAAGATTTTGAAATATTATACCTATGCTTCTTCATGACGTCGCATAAACTAACGTCAAAATATCACAACGTTAACGTAAACAATGCTACCTTTACAGCTATATAAAACATAAATAAAGCTCTGTACAGGTATATATTGATAATTTCATAAAAATATACACTCTTTAGAAGAACTTAGAGGGATATTATTAATTTTGACACGGGGCCGAATTTTGTGACAAGTGAACCAGGTTCTTTTAAGAAATGTACATTATTGACTTTTCAAACAATAGAAATTTCAAATAATTAAGGTAGATCGCGGGTTTACTGTCTGCCTGAAAACATGCTCTGAAAATCTTTCAGTATAATCCTCTCGTTTCAAATTTTACTTTCTGAATTCTTTTTGAGATTCGTCTGCGAGGTTTTATTGCTATCGTATTTCAAAGGCAGTAATGTTGATGAGAAGACGTTACGTTATTACAATGAAATATATAGTAAATGCGCTTTCTCGTCTGTAAACGCATTTCAAAACCATGCCCATAATATGAAAACGGTGCAGAAGAATTTAATATTACTCAACACAATGAATGTAAGATAAATTTAAAATTGATCTATTAAAAACAATAATATGTGTTCTCGCTCATTTTCTTGCAAAAAATTTGAAAGTTTCACAAATTTGTAACAAACAGATATAATTTCATTAAGACGTTACATATGTATATAACGTAAGTACATGTACGACGTCATTATATTCGTAGGTCTCAGAATCACGATGTAATCATCAATTTTCTGGAAATAAATCATGTTTTTTCCGTATTTTCAACTTTTAATTGATTGATAATAAATGTTCATGAAAACATTGTCATAATTTACCTAAATTGTCACACTTTTCCAATGAAACAAAGAGTCATGTTATTTGTTTTCCTGATAAACTCAAGCAGTGCTGAAAAGTTAGAACAAATCTTTAAATATATGAGAAAAAAAATATTTATTAATCCTTTATTTTTTATTACACATCGATAAATGTTTTTACAGACAAAACAAGCTTTTATGTACTGATGGAAATACTTTTTGCTTGTTTGTAGTTGATACTGTAAGCGTAGTAAGCTTTTTACGTCGAATCTATTGTGACGTCAGCAAACACGCAATCTACCTTAAATGGTATATGACAATAGTTACTAAAGAAAAGAGTTCAGCTAAATTGGTATGAGGGGACATACGCTGAGTATTTGGCACATTCTTTCATGCAATACTAACGTCAATAAACATCTAAAACGAAAGGTGTTCTCTAATCCATTACAGACTAGTATTTTAAAAATTCAAAAGTACACTAAAAGTCAGTGTATAGCAAGAATTAATTGTCCATTCCAACAGATTTTTATCTAATTATCATTGTCACTTTCTTTCAATATGTCGGTTAAGCAATTTACATTGGTTATTTATTTTTCTTTACTAATGACAAGTATGCCAATTTCTATTAATGTGCCTGTAAACATTAGATTCATTTATTAAATTCTTAAATCTGATTGCCACAACCTAAATAGTTCTCATATAAGAGAATCTGCGTCTTCCACTTCAGAGAAAAAAAAGAAAAGCATGCACAGATTTATGGGTGCATCTCAGAAAGAAAGAAGGGGCTATAGGGAGTTATAAATAAAATTTAATTGTAAAAATTCAAATTAAAATTTCTTGAAAAATAAACTGGAAATGGAATTTTTACAAACAATAAAAAAAAATAAATAGGGGTCTTTTTTTATGGTAGTTGTTGTTTAAAATTTCTTTTCCAAAGCTTAAAGCCTTAGAAATTATGCACAGAAACAAAGTTCTAAATTAGACAGAATTTCGAATGTTTTATCTTATCCATTTGACCATCTGACAGTTCATAGGCCATAGTAAGTTGTGTAAAATTTCACTGCAAGATCTAGAAGGCTTCTAGATATATTGAAGGGAAATAAAAGTGTTGCAAACAGACAGAGACTCATCAAGACGGACGAAATGACAAACAGGACGAAATTAAAATCCTCAACTCTCAGCAGGGGACAACAAACGAGCAAGCTCATTCAGTTGTGTCTCTTCCCAAGGTATCCGTTGCATGCATTAACAAATCTGTTCTCTAATTTGCATCAACCTCGAGATGATTTAATGAAAACGAAAGTAAAACCTGTAAAACTGATTTACTTCAAAATTCGTATCAAGTAGAGCTTTTTAGACTTTATAATACTTTTGAATTTCTTGATGTTTTTTTTACATTAGCTTTATACTGGCATTAGCCCAACAACGGTTGTTGCTTGGTCATATCCGTAAACTTTGACTTGCCGAGAGCTTTTCGCAAACTTCGGCTGATTTAAACGAGAAAGAGGAAAAGAAGAAAAACAAATTGTAAAGCCTGCAAGCAATAAAAATCATTTATTTGCAATGAAATAAAGGAGACCTTTTAAGTTATTGCTATAAAAAATGTCATGCTATTAGGAATTTAATTACTGCTGATTTTGTTATTTGTTTGTCTTTTTTTTAGATTGAAAAATCTTCAAAATTGTCAAGTCGTTCGAAAATTAGATAATCAGATAGTTATCTCCCTTGCCTTGAACAGCATTCCAACCAATGAAATAATTGAAAATTTTCTCATCATGAAATTTCTACCAATCACAAAAGAGAAGTGCATAGTCGGAAAACTGAAAAAAAAAAAAAAAAAAAAAAAAAAACTTCAACTATGTAATACCAAGACGGTAATAAATCAATGTTTACATGTATGTTGTAGCTTTTAATACATAAGTAAATAACTTTAATATAGTTAACAAAAGACCTTCGGTTTACGCGTCAAACACTTCTTGAAATAAATTCATACAACTGTATGTTTCGCTGCGAAGATCCGATGAGAACCATATAGTTCTGCGAGTCAATTTATTTTAATGTTTGGAACTATTTACAGAGCTTCTGTAAATGAATAAGCATATATGGCCTTCGTGTTTGGGTTGAATTTAAATTTACAGATTACTGCGGTTTTATTAGATAGAGATTTCATGGTTTAATCTATACTGATTTTAATGAGATGAAATTAACAAGAGTGATTTACTGCAGAACTACATGTTCATCCTTGAATTCCAAAACACGCAAACGTATTTGAAGTTCTTCGTACATGTATCATAATTAGTCAGCCCGCTTAAAAATAGGTTAAAATGTAAAGGGAAAAAGAGTTCCTCGTTTTGTTCTTACTCAGTATTCTGAATGATTTTACAATGATTTGTCATATATTTTGTAAATTGATTTGAAGAAAAAATATCCATTCCTTCTAGAAAGTATTATTTTAAAAAAAATGGCACCCCGTTTTATTGCTTTTGCTGGACGTATTTCATCTTCGCTAGCCAAGGGTTTCTGATACGCTACTCTCCTCATGAACCCTTGGCATACGGTGAAGTCAAAATTGTTATTGTGATTGTTTCCGTCACGTGATCTCTAATCTATCAGGTATGCACAGATTTAATATCGACAGAAATAAAGACACGTGTTAAAAAAATAAATCAAGGGTTTTTTTTTCAAGAATAATTAAGAAGAAATAATTGAGTTATGATTATTTATTATTTATAGTACAGTTCTGAATTTCCAACGTAGATTCTTAATCACATATTAAGAAGATATTGGATGACACCATAGCTATTCATAGAATTGTATGTTATTTTACAGATCGTTGTTTACTTGCGTTTTATATTTCCGATGTTAAAGAGTCAAGAAGTATTCCGAACGCAAATATCGTCATTTACAAAAAAAAAAAAAAAAGACGGTCAAAACTCATCTAACTGAAACATTCACTTGGTGATATTGTCTTCTTGATTTCATTTTTTTTTTTTATTTTTAAGAGTCAAAATCAGCAAGCATTGAGCATTTAGTTAAAAAATGTGGAAAGTGGCATAGAAACAGATTTGGTTTAAAGTCATATATAAATTTTCAGAACAAAGGGTATGATAGAAAAAGGCAAGCAAAAAATAATTTTTCGCATTGTGGCTATGGAAACCACGCGCCTTTCAAATAGCGTGTTTTGTACTTTATCATGACACTTGAATTTATGGTTAAACAAATACTTTTTATTACTAGTCATTAAAAAAAGCTTTTTAAATTTTATTTTTT